>NC_057795.1:526743975-526763961 GCF_018294505.1 Triticum aestivum
CCCGGGCTAGTGCTCCTTCAAGTGTTGGTCCAAACTAGAGCATCGTGCGGGACCGTCCCTTGGCAACTTGGGTTACGTTGGTACCTGTATGCTTCGCTTATCCGGTGTGCCCTGAGAACGAGATATGTGCAGCTCCTACCGGGATTTGTCCGCACATCGGGCGGCTTTGCTGGTCTTGTTTACCATTGTCGAAATGTCTTGTAAACCGGGGTTCCGAGACTGATCGGGTCTTCCTGGGAGAAGGAATATCCTTCGTTGACCGTGAGAGCTTGTGATGGGCTAAGTTGGGACACCCCTGCAGGGTATAAACATTCGAGAGCCGTGCCCGTAGTTATGTGGCAGATGGGAATTTGTTAATGTCCGGTTATAGATAACTTGACACCAGATCCGAATTAAAACACATCAAACGCGTGTGTAGCCGTGATGGACTCTTTTCGACGGTGTCCGGGAAGTGAACACGGTCTTTGTGTTATGATTGTGCGTAAGTAGTTTCAGGATCACTTCTTGATCATTGCTAGCTTCACGACCGTTCCGTTTTCTCTCTTCTCGCTCTTATTTGCGTATGTTAGCCACCATATCATGCTTAGTCGCTGCTGCAACCTCACCACTTTACCCCTTCCTTACCCATTAAGCTTTGCTAGTCTTGATACCCATGGTAATGGGATTGCTGAGTCCTCGTGGCTCACAGATTACTACAACAACAGTTGCAGGTATAGGTTTTGCGATGATCATGACGCGAGAGCGATGTTTACTTGTTTTGGAGTTCTTCTTCTGCTTCTTCTTCGATCAGGGGATAGGTTCCAGGTCGGCAGCCTGGGCTAGCAGGGTGGATGTTGTTTGAGCTTCTGTTTGTGTTTCATCCATAGTCGGATGATGCTCTTGTGTATGGTTATGTTGTATTCGTGTGGCATTCTATGCCTCTTGTATGTATCCCCAACTATTATGTAATGGTACGATGTAGTGATATCCACCTTGCAAAAGCGTCTCCAATATGCGCTTCTATCCTTGGTGGGACCTTCGAGTTCCTTTAGGATAGGGTTGCATATTGGGCGTGACAATATATCTTGCTATCACATAGTTGCTTATCTTGCTTAGCATAAGTTGTTGGTGCACATAGGTGAGCCTAGTTGTTTTAGATTTTGTGCTTGACAAATTAACCGCTAGGTTTATTCCGCATTTGTTCAAGCCTAAACCGTAATTATTTTAAAGCGCCTATTCACCCCCCTCTAGGCGACATCCTCGATCTTTCAGCGTATGTTATCATAATGGTTCGACCGATAAATATCTTCGTAGAATATGTAGGAGCCAATATGGGCATCCAGGTTCCGCTATTGGTTATTGACCAGAGAGGTGTCTCGGTCATGTCTACATAGTTCTCGAACCCGTAGGGTCGCACGCTTAACGTTCGATGTCGATTTGGTATTATATGAGTTATGTGGTTTTGTGACCGAATGTTGTTCGGCGTCCTGGATGAGATCACGGACATGACTAGGACCTCCGGAATAGTCTAGAGGTAAAGATTGATATATATGATGATGCTATTTGGTCTCCGGAATGGTTTCGGAATGCACCGGAAAGTTATCGGAATACCAGAAGGGGTTCTGGAGGCACCGGGAGAGTATTGGGCCTTATTGGGCCAAGTAGTGGGGGACACATCAGTCCACATGGCAGGGGAAGGTGCCACCTCCTCTAACCATATCCCGAAGAGGGGAGGAAGGAAAGAAGGGGGCGCAACAAAGGGAGGAGCCACAGGCTGCCGCCACACCATTTGGGGCGCCCTAGGGGCTACATCCTGCCCTCCCACACCTATATATATGTGGGGAGAGGTGCCACACAAGACACAGCTTATTCCACACCGTGTGTCGGCACCCCTCCACCTCTAGTTTACTCCCCCGCTCTAGATCGTCGTGGTGCTTAGGCGAAGCCCTGCGGAATTGCTTCACCACCACCATCACCATGCCGTTATACCGACAGAACTCATCTACTACCTCGTCCTGCTTGCTGGATCAAGATGGCGAGGACGATACCGAGTTGAACGTGTGCAGAACGCGGCGGTGCCGTGCGTTCGGTGCTTGATCGGGTGGATCCCGAAGGTGTACAACTACATCAACCGCGTTGAATAAATGCTTCCACTTACGGTCTACGAGGGTACATAGACACCCCCCCCCCCTCTCGTTGCTATTCATCTCCATGGATATATCATTGCGTGTGTGTAGAAACTTTTTGGTTTTCCATCTAACTTCCCAACAGTTTGGACCTCAGTACCTGAGAGAACCAACTGTGACAGACACCGAGAGGTTCTTGGCAATCTCAGAAGTAAGAGGGTGGCCAGGTTTGCTTGGATCTCTTGACTGCATGCATTGAAAAAGAAAGAACTGCCCGAAGGCTTTGCAAGGATAATACCAGGGTCATGTGAAGAAGCCCACCATCATTCTTGAAGCGGTTGCATCATATGATCTTGGATATGGTACGCTTTCTTTCGTATGCTCGGGTCTCACAATGACATCAAATGTGATGTAACTATCACCATTGTTTGCGAGGCTGATTGAAGCAAAAGCTCCTCCTTGCCACTATACTGCCAATGGACATGAATACAATATGGGCTACTATCTGGTTGACGGTATCTACCCTCCGTGGGTTACCTTCGTTAGCACCATCTCTAATCCAGTTGGCCAGAAAAAGTCTCACTTTGCCCAAAGATAAGCAGGAAAGGATGTCGAGAGGGCATTTGGAGTTCTGCAAGCCCGTTTTGCAGTTGTTTGTGGACCTGCTATACGATGGGATCTAGAGACCTTGTGAAAGGTGATGACATGTTGTGTGATCATGCACAACATGATCGCCGATGATGAGGGTGAGGATACTGCCGCAACTCTAGAATTTGAGAATATGGATGATCGTATCGAACTTCCAGACCAGAATCCGGCCACATTTGAAGAGTTCATTCAAATGCATCAACAAATTCAGCATCGACCAACTCATGAGCAGCTGAAGGAAGATCCGATAAAGCATCAGTGGACGGTTAAAGGGGACAACAATGTTGGAATGTAATATTTAAATTTGAATTAGTGTTGCATGCGGCTATTTGAACGCATGTACTCTATGTATGCGGCTATTCGAACATTTATACTTATGTATGCGGCTATTTGAACGTGCGGACTTTAAAAAAATAGGAGAGACATGATGTATGCGTGCAGCGTTGAATGACTATCTCCCGCATCCGTGTCCACGGACTAGACCCCTATACGCGAACGGATACATGAGAAAAATTTGCGGTGTTTGAGATGCCGTAACGACGGATGGACTGACCCGGCCGGCCTTTTCAGTGGCTGGCCACTCGAGCAGAGGGAGATACCGCGTGGTGGTTGCTTTCAGGGAAGCAGGAAAGTCAAGCACTGGAAAATAATCATCAAGCAGAGATGCTGAACGGGCCTAGCTTGCGTGTTACGTCGCGAGTTCGAGCCCTAATTTGTTTAGGAGTAAAATGCAGTGTTGATCATTGAACTTGTCGTATAAACTCATTTTGATCACTGTACTTAAGAATACGGTCAGTACGATAACTATATACTTGATGAGGTGATTATACGGTCACTGCCAGATAGTATAGATCCGTATCCATTTGTTTTGACCGGTCAAACAATTCACTTGGCGCCTCATGTCATGTGGGTCCTACCTGTCATTCTGTGAAAGAAAGGAGTCGAACAAAAAGAAAACTTTACACGAGTACGGATGTCGAAGCGCAGACCTCACGCTCTATGGGCGGGCAGTCTAACCAGTACACAACCCTCACGGCGTGATTAACAAGAGGAAATTCTCTTTTTGTAATTCGCTTCATTCGTGAGACAACCATTCAGTGTTTATTTTTCTGCGTGGCTTTGAGTGAATCGAACCTCACACCTCTCGCTACTGCTCACGAACATTGTCTGATTGATCCCTCTGTTCGCTCAAGTATTATTTTGAGCGAATCCTTATTATAACACGCACACAATACGCATGCATGCACTCGCACACTAGCACGCAGCGGGCAGACACACACTAGTTAGCACACAGCCAGGCACGCACACACCCGCAACCGACGGCGGAGTTGACGCCGCAGGGTTGTACTTGGGCAGCCGCACAGCAATCGTGCGCACAAGGGGAGTAGAGCGACCCAGTGTGGGTGGAATCTTGATGGCCATGTCATGTCACGCAGATGGAGTTGGTATGCGTCGCGCCACCTCATCCCGCTGCTCCTGTGCATCGGCCGGCATCGATCGGTACCACGACGCGGCGAGCGCTCACAAGGAACTACACAAGGGCATGGATTGCGTGAATGAGACAGAGAAGGTCAGGAAGTGTGTGGTCTAATGGTCGTGGTGACCACATGGAAGACACGGCACAAGCAGCGAGGGCTCGGGCTTGGCGTAGAGCAACGGGTCGCCAACATCGGGTGGCAGCCTGACAGGATAGCATGGTCAACAACGGTAACGGCGGACAACTGGCGAGGTGGGACTATATCAGCTGCTTGGCGAGGTACTGCGTGAACTTGACGACAATAGAGGCCACCGTGCGACATATGTCCGTGCTAGTGCGTGTGCACTGCATCCTGCGTGCGTGCACTGCAAGCTGCGCGCTGCATGCGTGTGCTGCTACTGCATACAACGTTCAGGTTCATGCGTGTAATGCTCCTGAATTTGCCACTAGTTAATCACAACTTGCTTTCTTTCACAATGACAGGTAGGACCCGCATGACAGAGAGAGAAAACCGATCTGATGAGGCGCAAGTGGATTGTAATGGATACGGATCTATACGATATGACAGTGACCGTATAATCACCTCATCATGTACATAGTTACCGTACTGACCGTATTCTGAAGTACAGTGACCAAAGTGAGCTTATACGACAAGTTCAATGACCAACAGTGCATTTCACTCTTTGTTTAGAGTTACTTTTCACGAGGCGTTCAAACCAGAGGGGCTTTTGGGCTTTTGGCATCGGCAGCAAGTTGATTGCGGGCGGAGACTTGACTTGGACAAGCAAGGTCTGTGGGAGATGGATTAAGACTTGAGCGCCAACAGTGCTTCGTATAATATCACCACCTTTTCATTTTCATATTTATTCTGTTCTCCCTGGAATCTTATGACGATTGTCGTCCCTCAATCAAAGCTGAGCCATGTTTTCCTTGCGCCACGCAGGTGACAGGACATAGAAAGGGACTAACTTTTGCACTCATCATGCAAAGGTTAAGCAACCTAAAAATGGAAATGCAGAGGTCAAGCAAAAACGTGATAGAACTTGAAGCAGAATCCTCCGGTGGCCAAACGGGTTTCTAATTAACACGATCCCCTTTGTCGAAAAAATTAACACGACCCCAAATGCTTAAGAGTAACCAGTAGTATCGATTTGATAAGAACGGACCATAATACTAGAAGCACACACACAAGAAAGGAAGGACGGATCGGACCATAATACTTGCTTATCCGTCCCTCCTTTTTACAGTACCATACCATACACGAGCACACAACCAAACCCGAGCAAGCAGCACACAAGACACAACCTGAAGACCTGGCTACGATCGACCAGACCAGCTCGAGGAGATGAAGACGCAGCGGAAACATATCGGGAGGTCGCACTAAAAAACCTTGGCAAGCCCCCCGAGATGCTAGCAGCTGAGGCTTCACCACCAACCAGCAGCAGCAAGAAGATCGCCGAGGCGGACCCAGCTCAAGACGCAGAAACTACGGATGGGGAGACCAGTTGCTACCTCTAATAAGGCAACTGAATCCATCCACCACTGAGTACTGACGCTGACGCGACGGAAAATTAACAAACTACTACAATGAGCACAGAGTAGTAGTAGTAGTATTTTGCTCCGGCCTCTGCTGCGCGCACTAAAATGAGCACAGAGTAGCAACAGAGGACGAGATCGACGAGGCAAGGAGAGCACACCGAGCGAGCGGGTGGAGGAGAACGGGGGTGGTTCACTTGGCGTCGGCGTCGCCGGCGGCCGGGAGACCGCCGGTGCCGGCGCCGTTCTTGTCGGCGCGGACGAGCCCGGCGGCCAGGTTGGTGACCGCGGTGATCACGTCCTTGATGATCCGCTCCTTGATCTGGCCGCGCCTCGGCAGGGACGTGCTCCCCGTCGGCGCCTTGTTGCCGCCGCCGGAGCCGGCGGGCCCTCCCGCCGCGGGCATCGCCGGTGCTTGAGCCTGGTAGCCCTTGGTGGCCATTCTTCCGTCGAGGCTGGGTATCCTCCACGCTGCGAGCCGAGACCGGTTAAATAGGCGGCTGTGCATGGGCAGAGAGCAGAGCGATGGCCGGAAAAGAGCAGAGATGGCGGGTCCCAAAGCGCGCTCGGGCATGGGACCCAAAAGCGTATATGGCGGGCTCGGGCTTACTGGCCGGGAGCTCGCGCGTCTCAGTGACAGGTGGGGTAACCAGGTGTCACGTGGGGACGCGGCCAGTGACTCGGCAGAAAGCGTCCACATCTAAATTTTGGACGGTCGACTGTGGGGCCGCCTTGTACTTTCTATGCTGGGCGCTGCTGCTAGCCTGCTAGTGGCAAGTCTGCACGGCTTGGCTGGCTTGGATGGCAAGTCGGTAGTGCAAGGTTTCTCGAAGAGGTAATAGCATCCCAGGTACCCTAACTTGCACCCAATGTGATGATCTAGTCCCAAAGTTGCAAAACTAGATCAACTCATACCCCAACTTGCAACCAATGTGATGTTTTAGTCCCAGACCAATCAGAGCTCGCCAATTGGCTGCCAAGTGGCTGGCCGGTCAGCGCCTGCAGTTTTGCACAAACCCCCCTGCCGTTTCACTGATTCAACCTGCAGTTACCCCCCACATGAACCCCCACCTGAATTAAATCTGTGCTCGACGAAATTCCGCGGAGAAGTTGGTGCTTGCGCGCGCAGTTCCTGCTCATGTCCAAGAGCCGCAACATCAGCCGCCTGCTTGCCGAGCAGGACGAGCAGCGTCTAGAGGGCCAGCGGCGGCGTCGGCATGGGAGTTCTGAAGGCAATGTCGAAGAGCATGCTGCGGCAGAAACAGAGATTGAGGAAGCAGAGGAGGAGGACGGGGACGAGGAGCAGCAGCATGTTAGGATGCATGACGGCAAGTCGTACCGCATCACCTTCCCGGACTTTCCCGGCGGGCCAGGCACCTTCGAGGCGGCGCCAAGTTCTGCTACGGCGTCCGCGTCGAGCTCACACCCTGGAACGTCGCCCTGCTGCGGTGCGCGGCCGAGTACCTGGAGATGACGGAGGAGCACTCCGAGGACAACCTGGCCGCACGCGCCGAGGCCTACCTCTCGCAGTCTGTGCTCCTCCACCAAGGCGCTCAAGTCCTGCGAGGAGCTGCTGCCGCACCCGAGGAGCTCGGCATTGTCGCCCGCTGCATGGACGCCATCGCCGCGCGCTCGTCGGCGACGTCGCGCTCCTGGTTCGGCGACCTGGCCGTGCTCGGTCCGCACATGTACAAGCGGGTGATGGTGGCCATGGCCGCACAAGGACGTGATGACGGAGGCTTTGGAGGGCTGCCTCGTGTCCTACGCCAAGGCCACCCTCCCGGGGCTGTCGAGGTCCATGAGGTGGCGCCGCGCGTCCGCGCCGGTCTCGTCGGAGGTGGAGCAGAGAGACCTCCTGGAGGCGGTGGTCGCGAGCCTCCCCGCGGACAAGGGCTCGGGGAGCATGGTGACCGCGAAATTCCTGGTCGCGCTGCTGCGGACGGTGCACATCCTGCGCGCTTCCGATGCGGCGCGCGCGGCGATCGAGCGGAAGGCCGCGACGCAGCTGGAACAGGCAACGGTGGAGGACGTGCTCATCCCGAGCTACTCCGGCGCCACGGAGACGCTCTACGACGTGGACTACGTCGAGCGGGTGCTCAGGCACTTCCTGGTCGAGGAGGAGGTGGGCGAGGACGAGGCGTCGTTGTCAGCTGCAATCACCGAGGAGGAAGCGGCGGCAAGGACGATGGCGTCACGTCCGTTGACCGTGGCAATGGTGCAGGTGGGCAAGCTGGTGGACAACTACCTGGCAGAGGTAGCGTCCGACGCCAACCTGAAGCCAACCAAATTCTGCGAGCTCGCGCTGGCAATGCCGGACCACGCCCGCATCTACGACGATGGCGTCTACCGCGCCGTCGACATCTACCTCAAGGTACGTACATTCCCCGATTTGTCATTGACTGCTTCTTTTTAGAGCATTAGGAAGCCACAAGGCTTCCCCGGTTCCATTGCAACGCTTGAAACCAGAGTTGATACAACGTTCAGGAAAAGAAAAAAACAGAAAAAGTAAAGACAAGCTACCAGCCGCGAAGGCACCCAGACTACAACTAAGAAGCTAAAGAAACTAAAAAGACCTTGCACAGGGCTAGTCTACAAGGAGTGTCGGAGTCTGGTTGTCGAGTAGCAGTTTGTTGCCGACTCCATGGCTCGTGACTGGCGCATGCATGCGCAGGCGTATCCGCGGCTGACGGCGGAGGAGCGGGACAGGGTGTGCGGCGTGGTGGACTTCAGGAAGCTGACGGTGGAGGCATGCACGCACGCGGCGCAGAACGAGCGGCTCCCGCTGCGCGCGGTGCTACAGGTGCTCTTCTTCGAGCAGCTGCAGCTCCGATGCGCCATCATGGGCACACTGATAGCGTCCATGGCTTCCCCGCGAGCGCGGCATCCAAATCCTCGTCTGCAGCGGCCAGTGGCGGCGGTGCGTCACGCCGCTGGCCCGAGCGAGGCGTGGCAGACGACAACGGTGCAGGAGAGCCAAACGCTGCGGGTGGACATGGACGACATGATGAGCCAGGTGCAGGGCCTGGAGAGGGAGTGCTCCAGCATGCGAAGGGCGATCAAGAAGATCGACGGCAGTGGCGCCGCGTCGCAAGGCAGCGGCAGCCCAGACGTGGCCGCCCCGGCAGGCTGGCGGTCCAGGTACCGGTGCAAGTTCAGCACGCAGGTGTGCGACTCGCAGGCGCGCAACGCGGTCGTGTCCAGGGCGTCCAGGATGGGGATGAGCCTAGGATGGGTGTCCAGGGCGTCCAAGCCGTCCATTGATAAAAGGAAATGACAGGGGGGTTTGTGCAAAACTGCAGGCGCTGACCGGCCAGCCACTTGGCAGCCAATTGGCGAGCTCTGATTGGTCTGGGACTAAAACATCACATTGGTTGCAAGTTGGGGTATGAGTTGATCTAGTTTTGCAACTTTGGGACTAGATCATCACATTGGGTGCAAGTTAGGGTACCTGGGATGCTATTACCTCTTTCTCGAAGGAGGCAAGTCGTCACTTGCTGATATTGCGAGTGATCGTGGCAGATCAAAGTCTGCGGGATCGATCCGCAGCTTCATGTGCAGATGCGCTTTCGCTTTCTTGTCACCAAGTGACGGCTTGAGCTGTTGATGGGGCGGCTGGCCGAATTGCGCATCGGAAGCAGAAAGGCGCGTTCACATTACACGTTAGTAGCTGCGATTAATAGCTGCAAATTGTCTCGGACGGAAAATAATTCTACAAGATGACACGTGGCATTCATAAATCACAAAGCATCTACCCCACCCCCGCCTGAAATCGGGGGGAAGAGATTAGATGCTTTGTGATTTGTGAATGCCACGTGTCATCTATCAGGGCGGGTCTCACCTGCTTTATATGAGACCTGGTCTCACTGTTTATACTAACCGAACGAAATTCATGCAAACACGGCGGATTTCATCAAAGTTCGGATAGAAAATAATACTTCCTCCAAAAAAATATAAGAACGCGATACGTCAAGACGCCCGTCGACTCCGTCTGTAGACGTCTTGCCTCCGCAGTCGACTCCGTCTGTAACACCCCAAAAATTCAACCATGATTTATTAATTAAAGTGTTGCCTTGGTAAATTAAATTTTTATTTTTTGGATTTTCTTTTGATTCAGAACCACTCTTTTCTCCTGTATTGTGGAGTTTCCACCCCAAGTAAAAACTCTTCAAACGTTGTTGGGCTTGTATACCCTCTCAAGAAACATTTCTTTCATCAATGGACTTATTTCTAAAATTATTTTTCCTGAACTTTAATTCTTTTAAAATGGTTTCTCATAAGCCTTAGAGCCTCTTTTGCACTACAACCCTTTGATAAATTTATTTAAAAACTCCACCAAAATTTAGGGATGACATATGATGTTCCTAAATCACTTTTATGCAAAAACCTCTCTTTAGCATTTGGAGATTTTGAGCTCTACCCCAAGTTTTCAAATCTGGATCAGTTTGTGGTTTGCACTGCAACCTATTTAAATATTTCTTTAAAATTTTCACCAAAGTTGGGAGATGTTAGTAGATGCATATTATTCAACTATATGCAAAAACGCACTGTTCTTTGAAAAATTTGAGCAAAACATCCTCTTTTGCTCTCTGGCCCAGTTTGGTATTTTCTACTGCAACCATATTTTAACTTACCCTTTTACCCATGATTCTTTTTCCTGCTTATAGACCACTCTACCAAACCCTTAAGTCCACGAGATTGGACCCATTGGAGTATTTTTGGTCCATGCAATAATGACCTTTAGTTTCTGCCCAGATTTGGTTTTCTCACAAACTTGCACTGACAAGTTTCTGGTTTTGCCCAAATAACCTTGCCATCATCACTTGTACCTAAAGAGACTATGATCTGGAGTTTTTGGACACCCCAAGAGATGCCTAGATGCCTATGGCATTCTGTCAAACACCTTGAGCACATGAACAGTATTGGCATGAACTCTAGTTTGCATTTTGAACCTGCTTGCTTTGCCAAACCAGTATGTCCACTAAGCTCCTAGATAACTCTAATCTCGACCTGTTAGTCCCCAGCCTCATCCAAGCATCCTGGCATGCCTTGGCATTTTGCCGAACACTTGGCGTGCGTGCTCTGGGCGCGGCCAGAGCGCGCGTTCTGCATGTGTGTGCGCCCGAGTCGCCGCGTCTCGTTGCCGCCTCCCCGCGTTCGTTCTGATCCGTGCCCGCCCCCAGCCAATGCGCCCGACCCCTCCCTCATCGCAGAGCCGCCCTGGCCCCCTCCTGGCGCCCTACAACGCCACCACCGCAAGCCGCCACCGCCGCTCCGACAGCCTCTGCCATGGACGGCGCCTCCCGAGCCACAGCTACGCGCCAGCTCGCCCCTGGAACTGTTGGAAATATGCCCTAGAGGCAATAATAAAATGGTTATTATTATATTTCCTTGTTCATGATAATTGTCTATTGTTCATGCTATAATTGTATTAACTAGAAACCGTAATACATGTGTGAATACATAGACCACAACATGTCCCTAGTGAGCCTCTAGTTGACTAGCTCGTTGATCAATAGATGGTTATGGTTTCGTTGCCATGGACATTGGATATCATTGATAACGGGATCACATCATTAGGAGAATGATGTGATGGACAAGACCCAATCCTAAGCATAGCACAAGATCGTGTAGTTCGTTTGCTAAAAGCTTTTCTAATATCAAGTATCATTTCCTTAGACCATGAGATTGTGCAACTCCCGGATACCGTAGGAATGCTTTGGGTGTGCCAAACGTCACAACGTAACTGGGTGGCTATAAAGGTGCACTACAGGTATCTCCGAATGTGTCTGTTGGATTGGCACAAATCGAGACTGGGATTTGTCACTCCTGTGACGGAGAGGTATCTCTGGGCCCACTCAGTAATGCATCATCATAATGAGCTCAATGTGACTAAGTAGTTAGTCATGGGATCATGCATTATGGAACGAGTAAAGTGACTTGCCGGTAACGAGATTGAACGAGGTATTGGGATACCGACGATCGAATCTCGGGCAAGTAACGTACCGATTGACAAAGGGAATTGTATACGGGATTGCTTAAATCCTTGACATCGTGGTTCATCCGATGAGATCATCGTGGAAAATGTGGGAGCCAACATGGGTATCCAGATCCCGTTGTTGGTTATTGGCCAGAGAGTTGTCTCGGTCGTGTCTGCATGATTCCCGAACCCGTAGGGTCTACACACTTAAGGTTCGGTGACGCTAGAGTTGTTATGGGAATTAGTGTGCAATTACCGAATGTTGTTTGGAGTCTCGGATGAGATCCCGGACGTCACGAGGAGTTCCGAAATGGTCCGGAGGTAAAGATTTATATATGGGAAGTCCTATTTTGGCCACCGGAAAATGTTCGGGATTTTTCGGTATTGTACCGGGAAGGTTCTAGAAGGTTCCGGAGTGGGGCCCACCTGCATGGGGGGACCCACATGAACGTGGGTAGTGGGGGCAAGGCCCCACACCCCTGGTCAAGGCGCACCAAGATCCCCCCTTAGAAGGAATAAGATCATATTCCGAAGGGATAAGATCAAGATCCCTAAAAAAGGGGATAACAATCGGTGGGAAAGGAAATGATGGGATTTCTTTCCTCCCACCTTTGCCAACACCCCAATGGACTTGGAGGGCAAGAAACCAGCCCCCTCCACCCCTATATATAGTGGGGAGGCGCATGGGAGCTTAACCCTTCCCCTGGCGCAGCCCTCTCCCACCCCAACACCTCCTCCTCCTCCGTACTGCATGGCGAAGCTCTGCCGGAGAACTGCAAGCTCCACCACCACGCAGTCATGCTGCCGGAGCTCTCCCTCAACTTATCCTCTCCCCTTGCTGGATCAAGAAGGAGGAGACGTCCCCGGGCTGTACGTGTGTTGAACGCGGAGGCACCGTTGTTCGGTGCTTAGATTGGATTCGGCCGCGATCTGAATCGCTTAGTGAACGACTCCACTGACCGCGTTCTTGCAATGCTTCCGCATCACGATCTACAAGGGTATGAAGATGCACTCCCCTCTCTCTCGTTGCTAGTTACTCCATAGATTGATCTTGGTGATGCGTAGAAAATTTTGAATTTCTGCTACGTTCCCCAACAGTGGTATCAGAGCCAGGTTTATCGCGTAGATTCTATGCACGAGTAGAACACAAGTAGTTGTTGGCGTTGTTTTGTTCAATATGCTTATCGTTACTAGTCTTATCTTGATTTGGCGGCATCGTGGGATGAAGCGGCCCGGACTGACCTGACACGTACGCTTACGTGAGACAGGTTCCACCGACTGACATGCACTTGTTGCATAAGGTGGCTAGCGGGTGCCAGTCTCTCCCACTTTAGTCGGATCAGATTCGATGAAAAGGGTCCTTATGAAGGGTAAATAGCAATTGGCATATCACCGTTGTGGCTTTTGCGTAGGTAAGAAACGTTCTTGCTAAAAACCCATAGCAGCCACGTAAAACATGCAACAACAATTAGAGGTCGTCTAACTTGTTTTTGCAGGGTATGCTATATGACGTGATATGGCTAAAAGAATGTGATGAATGATATGTGATGTATGCGATTGATCATGTTCTTGTAATAGGAATTACGACTTGCATGTTGATAAGTATGACAACCGGCAGGAGCCATAGTTGTCTTAATTTATTGTATGACCTGCGTGTCAATAAGAACGCCATGTAATTACTTTACTTTATTGCTAACCGTTAGCCGTAGTAGTAGAAGTAATAGTTGGCAAGACAACTTCATGAAGACACGATGATGGAGATCATGATGATGGAGGTCATGGTGTCATGCCGGTGACGAAGGTGATCGTGCCGCGCCTCAAAGATGGAGATCAAAGGCGCAGGATGATATTGGCCATATCATGTCACTCTATGATTTTCATGTGATGTTTGTCATGTTTAGATCTTATTTGCTTAGAACGACGGTAGCATAAATAATATGATCCCTCGCTAAAATTTCAAGAAAGTGTTCCCCCTAACTGTGCACCGTTGCGAAGGTTCGTTGTTTCGAAGCACCACGTGATGATCGGGTGTGATAGATTCTAACATTCGAATACAACGGGTGTAAGCCAGATTTACACAAGCAAAACACTTAGGTTGACTTGACGAGCCTAGCATGTACAGACATGGCCTCGGAACACAAGAGACCGAAAGGTCAAACATGAGTCGTATAGTGGATACGATCAACATGAAGATGTTCATTGATGATGACTAGTCCGTCTCACGTGATGATCGGACACGGCCTAGTTGACTCGGATCATGTATCACTTAGATGACTAGAGGGATGTCTATCTGAGTGGGAGTCCATAAGATGAACTTAATTATCCTGAACATAGTCAAAGGGTTTTTGCAAGTTATGTCATAGCTCGCGCTTTAGTTCTATTGTTTTAGATATGTTCCTAGAGAAAATTTAGTTGAAAGTTGATAGTAGCAATTATGCGGACTGGGTCCGTAAACTGAGGATTGTCCTCATTGCTGCGTAGAAGGCTTATGTCCTTAATGCACCGCTCGGTGTGTTGAACCTCGAACGTCGTCTGTGGATGTTGCGAACATCTGACATACACGTTTTGATAACTACGTGATAGTTCAGTAATGTTAAACGGTTTAGAATTGAGGCACTGAAGACGATTTCAGAACGTCGTGGAACATATGAGATGTTTCGAGGGCTGAAATTGGGATTTCAGGCTCGTGCCCACATCAAGAGGTATAAGACCTCCGACGAGTTTCTTAGCCTGCAAATTAAGGGAGAAAAAGCTCAATCGTTGAGCTTGTGCTCAGATTGTCTGAGTACAACAATCACTTGAATCGAGTGGGGGTTAATCTTCCAGATGAGATAGTGATGTTTCTCCAAAGTCATTGCCACCAAGCTGCTAGAGCTTCGTGATGAACTATAACATATCAGGGATAGATATGATGATCCTTGAAATATTCGCGATGTTTGACGCCGCGAAAGTAGAATCAAGAAGGAGCATCAATTTTTGATGGTTAGTGAAACCACTAGTTTCAAGAAGGGCAAGGGCAAGAAGGGATACTTCATGAAATGGCAAATCAGTTGCTGCTCTAGTGAAGAAACCCAAGGTTAAAACCAAACCCGAGACTAAGTGCTTCTGTAATGAGGGGAACAGTCACTGAAGCAGGACTACCCTAGATACTTAGTAGATGAGAAGGCTGGCAAGGTCGATAGAAGTATATTGGATATACATTATATTAATGTGTACTTTACTAGTACTCCTAGTAGCACCAGGGTATTAGATACCGGTTCGGTTGCTAAGTGTTGGTAACTCGAAATAAAAGCTGCGGAATAAATGGAGACTAGTTAAAGGTGAGATGACGATATGTGTTGGAAATGTTTCCAAGGTTGATGTGATCAAGCATCGCATGCTCCCTCTACCATCGAGATTGGTGTTAAACCTAAATAATTGTTATTTGGTGTTTGCGTTGAGCATAGACATGATTGGATTATGTCTATCGCAATACGGTCATTCATTTAAGGAGAATAATAGTTACCCTGTTTATTTGAATAATACCTTCAATGGTCTTGCACCTAAAATGAATGGTTTATTGAATCTCGATCATAGTGATACACATGTTCATGCCAAAAGATATAAGATAGTGATGATAGTACCACATACTTGTGGCACTACCAGTTGAGTCATATTGGTATAAAATGCATGAAGAAGCTCCATGTTGATGGATCTTTGGACTCACTCGTTTTTGAAAAGGTTGAGACATGCGAACCATGTCTATTGGTGTATACGCATGAAGAAACTCCATGCAGATATATCGTTTGGACTCACTTGATTTTTAATCACTTGAGACATGCAAATCATACCACATGGGTAAGATGACTGAAAAGCCTCGTTTTCAGTGAGATGGAACAAGAGAGAAACTTGTTGGAAGTAATACATTTGATGTGTGCAATCCAATGAGTGATGAGGCACGCAGTGAATATCGTTATACTCTTGCTTCATAGATGAGTTGAGTAGATTCTAAGTATATTTACTTGATGAAACACAAGTCTGAATTATTGAAAGGTTCAAGTAATTTCAGAGTGAAGTTGAAGATCGTCATGACAAGAGGATAAAATGTCTATGATATGATCATAGAGATAAATATCTGAGTTACGAGTTTGGCACACAATTAAGACATTGTGGAAATTGTTTCACAACTAATACCGCCTGGAACACCATGGTGTGATGGTGTGTCCGAACATCATAACTGCACCCTATTGGATATGGTGCATACCATGATGTCTCTTATCGAATTGACACTATCGTTTATGGGTTAGGCATTAGAGACAACCGCATTCACTTTAAATAGGGCACCACACAATTCCATTAAGATGACATCGTATGAACTATGGTTTAGAGAAACCTAAGCTGTCATTTCTTAAAAGGTTTGGGGCTGTGACGCTTATGTGAAAAAGTTACAGACTGATAAGCTCAAACCCAAAGCAGATAAATGCATCTTCATAGGACACCCAAAAACAGTTGGGTATACCTCCCGTCTCAGATCCGAAGCAAAAGGGATTGTTCCTAGAAACGGGTCCTTTCTCGAGGAAAAGTTTCTCTTGAAAGAATTGAGTGGGAGGATGGTGGAGACTTGATGAGGTTATTGAACCATCACTTCAACTAGTGTGTAGCAGGGCACAGGAAGTTATTCCTATGGCGCCTACAACAATTGAAGTGGAAGCTGATGATAGTGATCATGAAACTTCGGATCAAGTCACTACCAAACCTCGTAGGTCGACAAGGATGCGTACTACTTCAGAGTGGTACTTAATCCTGTCTTGGAGGTCATGTTGCTAGACAACAATGAACCTACGAGCTATGGAGAAGCGATGGTGGGCCCAGATTCCGACAAATGGCTCGAGGCCATAAAATCTGAGAGAGGATCCATGTATGAAACCAAAGTATAGACTTTGGAAGAACTACTTGATGGTCGTAAGGCTGTTGGGTACAGATGGATTTTAAAAGGAAGACGGACAATGATGGTAAGTATCACCATTAAGAAAGCTCGACTTGTCATTAAGATGTTTTCTGACAAGTTCAAGGAGTTGACTATGATGAGACTTTCTCACTCGTAGCGATGCTAAGAGTGTGTTGAAATTATATTAGCAGTTCCTGCATTATTTATGAAATCTTGCAGATAGGATGTCAAAACATTGTTTCCTCAACGATTTTATTGAGGAAAGGTTGTATGTGATACAACCAGAAGGTTTTGTCAATCCTAAAAGATGCTAACAAGTATGCAAAGCTCCAGCAATCCTTCTAAGGATTGGAGTAAGCATCTCGGAGTTGGAATATATGCTTTGATGAGATGATCAAAGATTTTGGGTTTATACTAAGTTCATTGGAAACTTGTATTTCCAAAGAAGTGAGTGGGAGCACTATAGCATTTCTGATGAGTATATGTTGTTGACATATTGTTGATCAGAAATGATGTAGAATTTATGGAAAGCATATAGGGTTATTTGAAAAGTGTTTTTCAATGGAAAACCTGGATTAAGATACTTGAACATTGAGCATCAAGATCTATAAGGATAGATCAAAAATCGCTTGATAGTACTTTCAAATGAATACGCACCATGACAAGATTTTGAAGGAGTTCAAAATAGATCGACAAAGAAGGAGTTCTTGGCTGTGTTATAAGGTGTGAGTATTGAGTAAGACTCAAGACCTGACCATGGCTGAAGAGAGAGAAAGGACGAAGGTCGTCCCCTATGCTTTAGATGTAGGCTCTACAGTATGCTATGTTGTGTACTACACCTGAAGTGTGCCTTGCCATGAGTCAGTCAAGGGGTACAAGAGTGATCCAGAAATGGATCATAGGACATGGGTCAAAGTTATCCTTAATGACTAGTGGACTAAGGAATTTTTCTCGATTATGGAGGTGGTAAAATAGTCCGTCGTAAAGGGTTACGTCGATGCAAACTTTGACACTAATCTGGATGACTCTGAATAGTAAACCGGATTCATATAGTAGAACAGTTATTTGGAATAGTTCCAAATAGTGCGTGGTAGCTGCATCTACAAGATGACGTAGAGATTTGTAAAGCACACATGGATCTGAAAGGTTCAGACCCATTGACTAATAACCTCTCTCACAAGCGAGATATGATCAAACCCCATGGGTGTTGGATTCATTACGATCACATAGTGATGTGAACTAGATTATTGACTCAAGTGCAAGTGGGAGACTGTTGGAAATATGCCCTAGAGGCAATAATAAAATGGTTATTATTATATTTCCTTGTTCATGATAATTGTCTATTGTTCATGCTATAATTGTATTAACTCGAAACCATAATACATGTGTGAATACATAGACCACAACATGTCCCTAGTGAGCCTCTAGTTGACTAGCTCGTTGATCAATAGATGGTTATGGTTTCCTGACCATGGACATTGGATGTCATTGATAACGGGATCACATCATTAGGAGAATGATGTGATGGACAAGACCCAATCCTAAGCATAGCACAAGATCGTGTAGTTCGTTTGCTAAAAGCTTTTCTAATGTCAACTATCATTTCCTTAGACCATGAGATTGTGCAACTCCCGGATACCGTAGGAATGCTTTGGGTGTGCCAAACGTCACAACGTAACTGGGTGGCTATAAAGGTTCACTACGGGTATCTCCGAAAGTGTCTGTTGGGTTGGCACAAATCGAGACTGGGATTTGTCACTCCGTATGATGGAGAGGTATCTCTGGGCCCACTCGGTAATGCATCATCATAATGAGCTCAATGTGACTAAGTAGTTAGTCATGGGATCATGCATTACGGAACGAGTAAAGTGACTTGCCGTTACGAGATTGAACGAGGTATTGGGATACCGACGATCGAATCTCGGGCAAGTAATGTACCGATTGACAAAGGGAATTGTATACGGGATTGCTTGAATCCTTGACATCGTGGTTCATCCGATGAGATCATCATGGAAAATGTGGGAGCCAACATGGGTATCTAGATCCCGTTGTTGGTTATTGGCCAGAGAGCTGTCTCGGTCATGTCTGCATGATTCCCGAACCCGTAGGTCTACACACTTAAGGTTCAGTGACGCTAGAGTTGTTATGGGAATTAGTGTGCAGTTACCGAATGTTGTTCGGAATCCTGGATGAGATCCCGGACGTCACGAGGAGTTCTGGAATGGTCCGGAGGTAAAGATTTATATATGGGAAGTTCTATTTTGGCCACCGGAAAATGTTCGGGATTTTTCGGTATTGTACCGGGAAGGTTCTAGAAGGTTCCAGAATGGGGCCCACCTGCATGGGGGGACCCACATGAACGTGGGTAGTGGGGGCAAGGCCCCACACCCCTGGTCAAGGTGCACCAAGATCCCCCCTTAGAAGGAATAAGATCAAGATCCCTAAAAAAAGGGGATAACAATCGGTGGGGAAGGAAATGATGGGATTTCTTTCCTCCCATCTTTGCCAACACCCCAATGGACTTGGAGGGAAAGAAACCAGCCCCTCCACCCCTATATATAGTGGGGAGGTGCATGGGAGCTTAACCCTTCCCCTGGCGCAGGCCTCTCCCACCCCAACACCTCCTCCTTCGTAGTAGTGCTTGGCGAAGCTCTGCCGGAGAACTGCAAGCTCCACCACCACGCCGTCATGCTGCCGGAGCTCTCCCTCAACTTATCCTCTCCCCTTGCTGGATCAAGAAGGAGGAGACGTCCCCGGGCTTTACATGTGTTGAACGCGGAGGCACCGTTGTTCGGTGCTTAGATCGGATTCGGCCGCGATCTGAATCGCTTAGTGAACGACTCCACCGACCGCGTTCTTGCCACGCTTCCGCATCGCGATCTTCAAGGGTATGAAGATGCACTCCCCTCTCTCTTGTTGCTAGTTACTCCATAGATTGATCTTGGTGATGCGTAGAAAATTTTGAATTTCTGCTACGTTCCCCAACAGGAACAACTCAAGCTTATCCCCTCATCCTGCCAGACCCCGCCAGCCAACGCCACGCACCCCCTAGCTAGAAAACGGCGGTTCGCTGGTGTTCTTATCCCCGGCCGCTGCGGAACCGACCTCGACCACCTATAAATAGGGACCCCCGAGCTCCTCCAAACCCCCAGGCAACCTCAAGCCATCCACCTAGCACTTCCATAGCCTGCAATCGACCAGGGAAGGTCTTCTTCCTCGTCTCCGGCCAGTTCGGTCACCGCCACACTCCGATGTCGTGCGTCGCGAGCTGAACCCCCCCCCCCAGTCCATCCAGTGCCACCATCCTCTCCCCCTC
>NC_057795.1:527064309-527146334 GCF_018294505.1 Triticum aestivum
CACATAATTCTCCTAATGATGTGATCCCATTAATCAAATGACAACACATGTCTATGGTTAGGAAACATAACCATCTTTGATTAATGAGCTAGTCAAGTAGAGGCATACTAGTGACGTTGTGTTTGTCTATGTATTCACACATGTATCATGTTTTCGGTTAATACAATTCTAGCATGAATAATAAACATTTATCATGATATGAGGAAATAAATAATAACTTTATTATTGCCTCTAGGGCATATTTCCTTCAGTTCTCTCTCAGTCACACACACAAAATTAGTGTTAAAAAAAACTAGGGCGCACCTAAAACGTCCAAATCCAAATAAACACGAACTGGAGCTAAATTCAAATATATGGAGCCCTAACACAGGGAGAGGGATTCCAACGATGCCCTCGAGAGAGATACGACATGCACAAGCATCGCCGACGCCGAAACACGTAGTTTTCACCCGGAGCCTCACCCGCGCCATACCGAGGTACCATGATCACCAAATCTCTCGCCACCAAAACATCATGATCTGGGAGGCGCCACCGCCGAAGCACCACCAGCGCTAGGATCCCCCCGCCTCACTCCACACAGTTGACACGACCATGGAGAAATGCCATCACCACCGCAACATCGCTCGCCATAGAGCCGACCACGCAGTCCACCTTCTAGGGTCGCAGTCCTGGCATCTAAGATCTGGCAGGCCTCAACACCCGCCATGCCGTCGGACATCACCCACCAAAGAACCGAGAGGCACCCCAAACCCAAGACAAAGAGCAAATCAGGGCATGGAAGATGCCACCGTCAATCCAATCCCCCTTGGATCTGGACGATGGACTGTTCCTCACGCCGCTCCCGCCGACCATGGCTCATAATCAATGCCCCCTAGACCTTAGATCGGCACCGCCTCCTGCAAGGCCAGATCTGAAGGTCATGTCCACCCCACCTTGGCTGGGACGGGGTGGCTGACACAAACGGCAACTCCATTGCGCGACGGAGCACCCCGCAGTCTGGGGACGCAGGGGAACCACCCAGCCGGCGGCGAGCCCACAAAACAAGGGATAAGGCCAGGGGCTCTAAGATCCATGTGCAGAAGAAAGATAAACCATGCACCAAGCCAGGATGCACAGTCACCTTCGTCGTCGCGCTCCAGTACCACCGCCACGCAGCCACCAGCGCCATTGACACGACCACACGCCTTCTCGTCACTACACCCTGCGCCAAAGCGGCCGTCCTAGTCGAGATCACGTGCCCACGCCACGACACTCTAGGCGAGGAGGAAGGGAGATCCCCGCCACTGCCCACACCAGCCGGGCTTTGCCAGGCGGCTTGCCCCTAGCGGCGGCAACGAGAATGAGGAGTAGGGAGGGGACGAGGGGCAGCGGCCCTAGGGTTTGCCCTGTCTCTCGCGGGAGAGACGCGGACGAACCATTCTCTCGCAACTTATTTATTTATTACCAAATCTTACGCACATGTTTTTTTCTTGCTCATCTTTCGCTCAATATTTTTTCCCACAGGCTATCGAAATTTAGAGATATTTTCCTTTAAAGTTTTCATTATTGTGTATATATGGATTTGGTATCAGAATTCCATTCTTAATGTTGTACTACATGTTTTTATAATATATAAGCAATAGACACACAATTGTCCTATATAAAGCCCTTCCCATTTCTGCAGATAGAAGATTGTATTACTCAATCACGATATTCTTACAACCATCAGACACCAACTCAAGGACCTTCGGAGGACCCGAACCAATCCAAGTCATAGTTCTCTCTTCTAATCTAGCAAAACTAGCAAGACTATCACTAGCCTTATTTTGACTACAAATAACATGAGTAATATAAGTTTCTCGAAGACTTCTCAAATGCTTAATTTCCTTCACCAGCGGGGCATGGACTGATCTTTCTACCTCATGGTTCTGAATTATGGCGACATCCATAAGTGAATCCATCTCAGTGGTAATTGGAATATCACTTCTTTGGATAGCAAGGGACAACCTTTCATACATGCATAGAGTTCTGCTTCCAACGCATCCCGGCACGCGAACAATTGCCTGCAGACAGATACAGTAACAGTACTAGCTTCATTACGCAAGATCATACCTGCACTGGCTGCTCCGTTTTGCCCAAATGTGCCATCAGTGTTTAAATTGACCCATCCATGCCCAGGTGGACTCCACACATTAGTTGTCAGTTCATTTTTTAGTTGTCAGATCATTTATATAGATTGCTAGGATTTTGCAAGAAGGCCGCATCAAAACCGGGTTTGGATTCCCAAGGGTTGAAAATCGAGCGGTTTTAGGAGTTCAAGGGGAGGGTTATTTTGCGGGTTTCAGGAGTTTAGAGGAGGTAATTTGTCCTTTCTCAAAGTTCGAGGTTGCAATATGATCTTCGTGGTAAGTTCATGGCCTCATGGGGCAATATCCACTTTACCCTTTACCCATTGCCCATGTTCATTGCTCGCTCCCTTTGTGACCTCTCCTCGTCTTTTGGTTCGAAGGATTCGTGTGATACCCCAAATGCGAACCACTCAAATTGATGTGGAACGAACGAACAAAAGTCCTTGACATGAAGACGGCGTGATTGCACTACATTTTTTGATAAGGGGAATATATTAATACCACGAAGATACCAATTACACCTAGCCTCTGGACCAACAAGGTGTACAAAGACATCAAGGATGCACACAACCAAGAAAAAAATAGAGAGAAAAATAAAACAAGGACTCCGTCATGGTGATTGAAACTCGCAACAACGTCACTCTAACCACCACCGAAGGTAACACCCAGGCCACAAAAGAGATTCTCCAAAAGCAACTCCTCCAAGAAGGAAACAATGCACAGACATTATCGTCGCCCGATCGAAGATCTTGGGTTTTCACCTGGAGAGAGTCTGAGTTCACAAAAACAATGCCTACAACAAGGCCATTGCCAGGTACAACCAATTAAGACCAGACCTTGGGCTTTCACCCTGAAAATCAAGGCTTGGCACTCAAGGAGCACCATAAAAAAATGTAGTCCACTAGTGTTGCCACCCCCTCTTGCCAAGGCTGCTGCTGCAAGTCACCGAACACCTGACACATAGGAAGAACCCGTGCCGTCGGTCTTCATCGCAACCAAAAGACCTCTTCGCCGTTTCACCTCTGATCGTAGCCGTCATTGCTTTCTCCACCTCTATCAATACCATAGAAATCTATATTTAGATATGTCCTATGGCACCAAAAAGAACATGAAGCTTTGCGCCACACCCTCATGAAGCCTCATTGGCTGAAGATAAGGGCGCGCACGACCGGAATAAATCCAATCAAGATATCCAGTGATGCCATGCGCCAATCAACAGAAATCTCCGAGGGGAAGGCCGGAACTCGTGGGCGTCTAGATCAAGGAGGCCGACATGAAGCAGATCAACAACTTGGCGCTTGAAGATCGGCAATTCCAAACCACCTATAGACGCAAGACCAGCAAACCCTCACGCTGCCGGTCAACTCCCTGTTGGACTGGCCGTCGAGAAGAAGGCAGCTCCACGCATTCGCATTGGCCCCGATCGGCCGGGAGGCCCAGATCAGGTCATGAGATCTAGATCAGATCGGATCACCACGTCCGCCAGTGGCACGCCAGCACCTCCATGACGCCACTCTGCCGGAAGACCACATGCCATGACCATAACTGCTGCACCATCCTACACCACCAGCAAGCACCCCACCTCCGCCCATGGAGCGCTGTTGTGTGGCGTCTCTCCAGCCTTCGTCTTTGACGGGTTGGGCGCCGCCACTGCCGCCAGTGCAGGCAGCAGCGGCGGCCGGAGGAGCCAAGATCGGGGAGGGGAAAGTTCTATGGCGGAGTGCCTTCGGAGCCGCTCGGGGGAGGAGCGACCCGGGAGGGAGATTGGATCTCAGGGGAGGGAGACGGGTAGGGATGCTTGCATTGTTAGAAATTTACAATGGGCATGTTTGAAGGAAATATGCCCTAGAGGCAATAATAAAGTTGTTATTTTATATTTCCTTATTCATGAAAAATGTTTATTATTCATGCTAGAATTGTATTAACCAGAAACTTGATACATGTGTGAATACATAGACAAAACACCATGTCCCTAGTATGCCTCTACTAGACTAGCTCGTTGATCAAAGATGGTTAAGTTTCCTAGCCATGGACATATGTGTTGTCATTTGATGAACGTGATCACATCATTAGTGGAATGATGTGATGGACAAGACCCATCCGTTAGCATAGCATAATGATCGTTCAGTTTTATTGCTACTGCTTTCTTCATGTCAAATACGTATTCCTCCGACTATGAGATTATGCAACTCCCGGACACCGTAGGAATACCTTCTGTGCTATCAAACGTCACCACGTAACTGGGTAATTATAAAGATGCTCTATAGGTATCTCCGAAGGTGTTTGTTGGCTTGGCATAGATCGAGATTAGGATTTGTCACTCCGAGTATCGGAGAGGTATACCTGGGCCCTCTCGGTAATGCACATCATATGAAGCCTTGCAAGCAATGTGACTAATGAGTTAGTTACAGGATGATGCATTACAGAACGAGTAAAGAGACTTGCCGGTAATGAGATTGAACTAGGTATGAAGATACCGACGATCGAATCTCGGGCAAGTAACATACCGATGACGAAGGGAATAACGTATGTTGACAGTGCGGTTCGACCGATAAAGATCTTCGTAGAATATGTGGGAACTGATATGAGCATCCAGGTTCCGCTATTGGTTATTGACCATAGAGGTGTCTTGGTCATGTCTACATAGTTCTTGAACCCGTAGGGTCCGCACGCTTAACGTTCGATGATGATATGTATTATATGAGTCATGTGTTTTGGTGACCGAAGATTGTTCGGAGTCCCAGATGAGAACACAAACATGACGAGGAGTCTCGAAATGGTTGAGAGAGTAAAGATTGATATATTGGAAGGTAGTATTCGGACACCGGAAAGGTTCCAGAGTGTATCGGGTACATACTGGAGTACCGGAGGGGTTACCGGAACCCCCCGAGGAAAAATATGGGCCTTATGGGCCATAGGAGGGAGGCTAACCTGCCCACAAGGTGCTGGTGCGCCCCCCCCACAAGGGAGGAGGTCAAATTGGACTAGGGAAAGGGGGCACCACCCTCCTTTCCTTCTCCTACTCCCTCTCCTTCCCCCTTCCCCCCTCCGGAAAAAGGAAAAGGAGGGCCGAATCCTAGTGGAAGTCCTAGTAGGACTCCCCCCACTTGGCGCGCCCCCTAGGGCCGGCGGCCTCCCCTCTCCTCCTTTATATACGGGGGTAGGGGGCACCCCAAAACACAATAGTTGTTTGTGCGGTGCCCCCTGCACCGTTTACTCCTCCGGTCATATTGTCGTAGTGCTTAGGCGAAGCCCTGCGCGGATCATATCACCAACACCGTCACCACATCGTCGTGCTAACGGAACTCATCGACCTCTTTGTGCCTCTACTGGATCAAGAGTTCGAGGGACATCGTCGAGCTGAACGTGTGCAGAACTCGGAGGTGTCGTACGTTCGGTACTTGATCGGTTGATTTGAGAAGACGTTCGACTACATCAACCGCGTTAAGTTAACGCTTCCGCTTTCGCTCTAAGAGGGTACGTGGACACACTCTCCCCCTCTCGTTCCTATGCATCTCCTAGATAGATCTTGCGTGAGCGTAGGAAATTTTGAAATTGCATGCTACATTTCCCAACAGTGGCATCCGAGCCAGGTCTATGTGTAGATGATATGCACGAGTAGAACACAAAAAGTTGTGGGCGGTGATCGTCATACTGCTTACCACCAATGTCTTATTTTGATTCAGCAGTATTGTTGGATGAAGCGGCCTGGACCAACCTTACATGACCACGTTCATGAGACCGGTTCCACCGACAGACATGCAACTACTTTTGCATAAAGGTGACTGGCAGGTGTCTGTTTCTCCAACTTTAGTTGAATCGAATTTGACTGCGGCCGGTCCTTGTGAGGGTTAAAACAACAAACTTGATAAATCACCGTTGTGGTTTTTGTGCCGTAGGTATGTATGGTTCATGCTAGAAGCCCGTAGCAGCCACGTAAAACTTGCAACAAACAAAGTAGAGGACGTCTAACTTGTTTTTGCAGTGCATGTTGTGATGTGATATGGTCAAGACATGATGTGATATAAAGATTGTTGTATGAGATGATCATGTTTTGTAAAATTTATCGGCAACTGGCAGGAGCCATATGGTTGTCGCTTTATTGTATGAAATACAAGCGCTATGTAATTTCTTTACTTTATCACTAAGCGGTAGCGATAGTCGTAGAAGCAATGGTTGGCGAGACGACCACGACGCTACAATGGAGATCAAGGTGTCAAGCCGGTGACGATGGAGATCATGATGGTGCTTTGGTGATGGAGATCAAAAGCACAAGATGATGATGGCCATATCATGTCACATTTTTTGATTGCATGTGATGTTTATCGTTATGCATCTTAGTTTTCTTAGTACGGCGGTAGCTGTTGGGGAACGTAGCAATAATTCAAAATTTTCTTACGTGTCACCAAGATCAATCTTAGGAGATGCTAGCAACGAGAGAGAGGGAGTGCATATTCATACCTCTTGAAGATCGCAAAAACGGAAGCCTTACAAGAACACAGATGATGGAGTCGTACTCGCGGTGATTCAAATCACGGAAGATCCGATCTAGCGCCTAACGGACGG
Source organism: Triticum aestivum (assembly GCF_018294505.1). Lineage (NCBI taxonomy): Eukaryota > Viridiplantae > Streptophyta > Magnoliopsida > Poales > Poaceae > Triticum > Triticum aestivum. The sequence continues at coordinate 527,070,984 of NC_057795.1, forward strand.
CGCCTCCGTGTTCAACACATGTACAGCCCGGTGACATCTCCTCCTTCTTGATCCGGCAAGGGGAGAGGAGAAGTTGAGGGAGAGCTCCGGTAACACGACGGCGTGGTGGTGGTGCTTGTGGTATTTCTGCAGGGCTTCGCCAAGCTCTACGGAGGAGGAGAAAGGTGTTGGAGGAGGGAGGGGCTGTGCCAGGGGAAGGGCGCTGCAGCCCTCCCACCCTCCCTCTATTTATAACGTGAAGGGGAGAGGGGGCAGGCCCATCTAGATCCCATCTAGAGGGGGGCGGCGGCCAGGAGGGGGAGACTTGCCCCCCAAGCAAGGTGGAGGCGCCCCCTTCCCCTAGGGTTTCCAAACCCTAGGTGCCTTGGGCCTTTAGGAGGGCGCACCAGCCCACTAGGGGGTTTGTTCCCTCCCATATTCAGCCCATTAAGTCCCCCGGGGCAGGTGGCCCCACCCGGTGGACCTCCGGACACCTTTCGGTGGTCCCGGTACAATACCGGTAACCCTTGAAACCATTCCGGCGACTGAAACTGGACTTCCCACATATAAATCTTCACCTCCGGATCATTCGGAACTCCTCGTGACATCTGGGATCTCATCTGGGACTCCAAACAATCTTCGGTAACCACATACAATTTCCCATAACAACTCTAGCGTCACCGAACCTTAAGTGTGTACAGCCTATGGGTTCGGGAACCATGCAGACATGACCGAGATGTTCTCCGGCCAATAACTAACAGCGGGATCTAGACACCCATGTTGGCTCCCACATGTTCCACGATGATCTCATCGGATGAACCACGATGTCAGGGATTCAATCAATCCCGTATACAATTCCCTTTGTCCACCGGTATGTTACTTGCCCGAGATTCAATCGTCGGTATCCCAATACCTTGTTCAATCCTGTTACTGGCAAGTATCTTTATCGTTCCGTAATGCATGATCCCGTGACTAACTCCTTAGTCACATTGAGCTCATTATGATGATGCATTACCGAGTGGGCCCAGAGATACCTCTCCATCATACAGAGTGACAAATCCCAGTCTTGATTCGTGCCAACCCAACAGACACTTTTGGAGATACCTATAGTGCACCTTTATAGACACCCAGTTACATTGTGACATTTGGTACATCCAAAGCATTCCTACGGTATCCGGGAGTTGCACAATCTCATGGTCTAAGGAAATGATACTTGACATTAGAAAAGCTCTTAGCAAATGAACTACACGATCTTGTGCTATGCTTAGGATTGGGTCTTGTCCATCACATCATTCTCCTAATGATGTGATCCCGTTATCAATGACATCCAATGTCCATTGTCAGGAAACCGCAACCATCAATTGATTAACGAGCTAGTCAACTAAGGCTCACTAGGGACATGTTGCGGTCTATGTATTCACACATGTATTATGGTTTCCAGTTAATACAATTATAGCATGAACAATAGACAATTATCATGAACAAGGAAATATAATAATAACCATTTTATTATTGCCTCTAGGGCATATTTCCAACAGTCTCCCACTTGCACTAGAGTCAATAATCTAGTTCACATCACTATGTGATTGTGATGAATCCAACACCCATGGGGTTTGATCATTATCTCGCTTGTGAGAGAGGTTATTAGTCAACGGGTCTGAACCTCTCAGATCCGTGTGTGCTTTACAAATCTCTACGTCATCTTGTAGATGCAGCTACCATGTGCTATTTGGATATATTCCAAATAACTGCTCTACTATACGAATCCGGTTTACTACTCAGAGTCATCCGGATTAGTGTCCAAGTTTGCATCGACGTAACCCTTTACGACGAACTCTTTTACCACTTCCATAATCGAGAAAATTCCTTAGTCCACTAGTTACTAAGGATTACTTTGACCGCTGTCATGTGATCCATTCCTGGATCACTCTTGTACCCCTTGATTGACTCATTACAAGGCACACTTCAGGTGCGGTACACAGGAAAGCATACTGTAGAGCCTACGTCTAAAGAATAGGGGACGACCTTCGTCCTTTCTCTCTCTTCTGCCGTGGTCAGGTCTTGAGTCTTACTCAATACTCACACCTTATAACACAGCCAAGAACTCCTTCTTTGCCGATCTATTTTGAACTCCTTCAAAATCTTGTCACGGTATGTATCCATTTGAAAGTACTATTAAGCGTTTTTGATCTATCCTTATAGATCTTGATGCTCAATGTTCAAGTAGCTTAATCCAGGTTTTCCATTGAAAAACACTTTTCAAACAACCCTATATGCTTTCCAGAAATCTACATCATTTCCGATCAACAATATGTCAACAACATATACTCACCAGAAATTCTACAGTGCTCCCACTCACCTTTTTGGAAATACAAGTTTCTCATAAACTTTGTATAAACCCAAAATCTTTGATCATCTCATCAAAGCGTATATTCCAACTCCGAGATGCTTACTCCAGTCCTTAGAAGGATTGCTGGAGCTTTGCATAATTGTTAGCATCTTTTAGGATTGACAAAACCTTCTGGTTGTATCACATACAACCTTTCCTCAAGAAAATCATCGAGGAAACAATGTTTTGACATCCTATGTGCAAGATTTCATAAATAATGCAGTAACTGCTAATATAATTCCAACAGACTCTTAGCATCGCTATGAGTGAGAAAATCTCATCTTAGTCAACTCCTTGAACTTGTCGGAAAACATCTTAGCGACAAGTCGAGCTTTCTTAATGGTGACACTTACCATCATTGTCCGTCTTCCCTTTTTAAAATCCATCTGTACCCAACAGCCTTTCAACTATCAAGTAGTTCTTCCAAAGTCTACACTTTGTTTTCATACATGGATCCTCTCTTCATAGCTCGTAGGTTCATTGTCAGAATATGGGCCCACCATCGCTTCTTCATAGCTCGTAGGTTCATTGTTGCCTAGCAACATGACCTCCAAGACAGGATTACCGTACCACTCTGAAGTACTACGCATCCTTGTCGACCTACGAGGATTGGTAGTGACTTGATCCGAAGTTTCGTGATCACTATCATCAGCTTCCACTTCAATTGGTGTAGGCGCTACAGGAACGACTTCATGTGCCGTGCTACACACTGGTTGAAGTGATGTTTCAATAACCTCATCAAGTCTCCACCATCCTCCCACTCAATTCTTTTGAGAGAAACTACTCCTCGAGAAAGGACCCGTTTCTAGAAACAATCACTTTTGCTTCCGGATCTAAATTAGGAGGTATACCCAACTGTTTTGGGTGTCCTATGAAGATGCATTTATCCGCTTTGGGTTCAAGCTTATCAGGCTAAAACTTTTTCACATAAGCGTCACAGCCCCAAACTTTTAAGAAACGACAGCTTAGGTTTCTTTAAACCATAATTCATACGCTGCCATCTCAACGAAATTACGTGGTGCCCTATTTAAAGTGAATGCGGTTGTCTCTAATGCCTAACCCATAAACGATAGTGGTAATTTGATAAGAGAAATCATGGTATGCACCACATCAAATAGGGTGCAGCTATGATGTTCGGACACACCATCACACTATGGTGTTCCAGGCGGTATTAGTTGTGAAACAATTTCCACAATGTCTTAATTGTGTACCAAACACGTAATTCAAACATTCATCTCTATGATCATATCATAGACATTTTATCCTCTTGTCACGATGATCTTCAACTTCACTCTGAAATTACTTGGACCTTTCAATAATTCAGACTCGTGTTTCATCAAGTAAATATACTTAGAATCTACTCAAATCATCTATGAAGTAAGAGCATAATGATATTCACTGCATGCCTCAGCACTCATTGGATTGCACGCATCAAATGTATTACTTCCAACAAGTTGCTCTCTTGTTCCATCTCACTGAAAACGAGGCCTTTCAGTCATTTTGCCCATGTGGTATGATTTGCATGTCTCAAGTGATTCAAAATCAAGGGAGTCCAAACGATCCATCTGCATGGAGTTTCTTCATGCATATATACCAATAGGCATGGTTCGCATGTCTAATCTTTTCAAAAACGAGTGAGTCCAAAGATCCATCAACATGGAGCTTCTTCATGCGTTTTATACCAATATGACTCAAATGGCAGTGCCACAAGTATGTGGTACTATCATTACTATATTATATCTTTTGGCATGAACACGTGTATCACTACGATCGAGATTCAATAAACCATTCATTTTGGGTGCAAGACCATTGAAGGTATTATTCAAATAAACAGAGTAACCATTATTATCCTTAAATGAATAATCATATTGCGATAAACATAATCCAATCATGTCTATGCTCAACGCAACCACCAAATAAGAATTATTTAGGTTTAACACCAATCTCGATGGTAGAGGGAGCATGCGATGTTTGATCACATCAACCTTGGAAACACCTCCAACACATATCGTCATCTCACCTTTAGCTAGTCTCCGTTTATTCCGCAACCCTTTTTATTTCGAGTTACTAACACTTATCAACCGAACCGGTATCTAATACCCTGGTGCTACTAGGAGTGCTAGTAAAGTACACATTAATATAATGTATATCCAATATATTTCTGTCGACCTTGCCAACCTTCTCATCTACCAAGTATCTAGGGTAGTTCTGCTTCAGTGACCGTTTCCCTCATTACAGAAGCACTTGGTCTCGGGTTAGGGTTCAACCTTGGGTTTCTTCACTAGAGCAGCAACTAATTTGCCATTTCATGAAGTATCCCTTCTTGCCCTTGCCCTTCTTGAAACTAGTGGTTTTACTAACCATCAACAATTGATGCTCCTACTTGATTTCTACTTTCGCGGTGTCAAACGTCGCGAATAGCTCAAGGATCATCATATCTATCCCTGATATGTTATAGTTCATCACGAAGCTCTAGTAGCTTGGTGGCACTGACTTTGGAGAACCATCACTGTCTCATCTGGAAGATTAACTCCCACTCGATTCAAGCGATTGTACTACTCAGGCAATCTGAACACATGCTCAACGATTTGAGCTTTTCTCCCTTTGTTTGCAGGCTTAAGAAACTTGTCGGAGGTCTCATACCTCTTGACGTGGGCACGAGCCTGAAATCCCAATTTCAGTCCTTAACATCTCATATGTTCTGCAACGTTTCAAAAAATTTTCTTTGGTGCCTCAATTCTAAACCTTTTAGCATTACGCACTGAACTATCACGTAGTCATCAAAACGTGTATGTCAGATGTTCGGAACATCCACACACGATGCTCGAGGTTTAGCACACCGAGCGGTGCATTAAGGACGTAATCCTTCTGTGCAGCAATGAGGACAATCCTCAGTATACGGACCCAGTCCGCGCAGTTGCTAGTGTCAACTTTCAACTAAATTTTCTCTAGGAACATATCTAAAACAGTAGAACTAAAGCGCAAGCTATGACATAATTTGCAAAGACCTTTTAACTATGTACATGATAATTAAGTTCATCTAATCAAATTATTTAATGAACTCCCACTTAGATAGACATCCCTCTAGTCATCTAAGTGATACATGATCGAATCGACTAGGCCGTGTCCGATCATCACGTGAGACGGTCTAGTCATCAACGGTGAACATCTCCATGTTGATCGTATCTACCATACGACTCATGTTCGACCTTTCGGTATCTCGTGTTCCGAGGCCATGTCTGTACATGCTAGGCTCGTCAAGTCAACATAAGTGTTTTGCGTGTGTAAATCTAGCTTACACCCGTTGTATGCGAACGTTAGAATCTATCACACCCGACCATCATGTGGTGCTTCGAAACAATGAACTTCCGCAATGGTGCACAATTAGGGGAAACACTTTCTTGAAATTTTAGTGAGGGATCATCTTACTTATGCTACCGTTGTTCTAAGAAATTAAGATGTAAACATGATAAACATCACATGCAAATCATAAAGTTACATGATATGGCCAATATCATCTTGCACCTTTGATCTTAATCTTCGAGGCGCGGCATGATCACCATCGTCATTGGCATGACACCATGATCTCCATCACCATGATCTCCATTGTCGTGTCTTCATGAAGTTGTCTCGCCAACCATGACTTCTACTACTATGGCTAATGGTTAGCAATAAAGTAAAGTAATTACATGGCGTTTTCATTGACACGCAGGTCATACAATAAATTAAGACAACTCCTATGGCTCCTACCGGTTGTCATACTCATCGACATGCAAGTCGTGATTCCTATTACAAGAACATGATCAATCTCATACATCACATATATATAATTCATCATATCCTTTTGGCCATATCACATCACATAGCATACCCTGCAAAAACAAGTTAGACGTCCTCTAATTGTTGTTGCATGTTTTACATGGCTGCTATGGGTTTCTAGCAAGAACGTTTCTTACCTACACAAAAGCCACAACGTTGATATGCCAATTGATATTTACCCTTCATAAGGACCCTTTTCATCAAATCCGATCCGACTAAAGTGGGAGAGACAGACACCCGCTAGCCACCTTATGCAACAAGTGCATGTCAGTCGGTGGAACCTGTCTCACGTAAGCATACGTGTAAGGTCGGTCTGGGCCGCTTCATCCCACAATGCCGCTGAACCAAGATAGGACTAGTAACGGTAAGCAAATTGAACAAACCATCGCCCACAACTACTTGTGTTCTACTCGTGCATAGAATTTACGCATAGACCTAGCTCTGATGCCACTGTTGGGGAACGTAGCAATAATTCAAAATTTTCCTACATGTCACCAAGATCAATCTAGGAGATGCTACCAATGAGAGAGAGGGAGTGCATCTTCATACCTCTTGAACATCGCGAAAATGGAAGCGTTACAAGAATGTGGATGATGGAGTTGTACTCGCGGCGATTCAAATCACGAAAGTTCCGATCTAGCGCCGAATGGACGGCGCCTCCGCGTTCAACACACGTACAGCCCGGGGATGTCTCCTCCTCCTTGATCCAGCAAGGGGAGAGGAGAAGTTGAGGGAGAGCTCCGGCAGCACGACGACGTGGTGGTCGAGCTTGTGGTATTTCTGCAGGGCTTCGCCAAGCTCTACGGAGGACGAGGAGGTGTTGGAGGAGGGAGGGGCTGCGCCAGGGGAAGGGTGCTGTAGCCCTCCCACTCTCCCTCTATTTATAGGGTACATGGGAGAGGGGGGACGGCCCCTCTAGATCCCATCTAGAGGGGGGCGGCGGCCAGGAGGGGGAGACTTGCCCCCCAAGCAAGGTGGAGGCACCCCCTTCCTAGGGTTTGCAAACCCTAGGCGCCTTGGGCCCTTGGGGGGAGGGGGTGCACCAGCCCACTAGGGGGATGGTTCCCTCCCATATTCAGCCCATTAAGTCCCCCGGGGTAGGTGGCCCCACCCAGTGGACCTCCGGACACCTTTCGGTGGTCCCGGTACAATACCGATAACCCTCGAAACCATTCCGGCGACTGAAACTGGACTTCCCATACATAAATCTTCACCTCCGGATCATTCCGGAACTCCTCATGACGTCCGGGATCTCATCCAGGACTTCCAACAACCTTCGGTAACCACATAAAATTTCCCATAACAACTCTAGCGTCACCGAACCTTAAGTGTGTAGACCCTACGAGTTCGGGAACCATGCAGACATGACCGAGACGTTCTCCGGCCAATAACCAACAGTAGGATCAGGATACCCATGTTGGCCCCCACATGTTCCACGATGATCTCATCGGATGAACCACAATGTCGGGGATTCAATCAATCCCGTATACAATTCCCTTTGTCCACCGGTATGTTACTTGCCCGAGATTCGATCGTTGGTATCCCAATACCTCGTTCAATCTTGTTACCGGCAAGTCTCTTTACTCATTCCGTAACACATGATCCCGTGACTAACTCCTTAGTCACATTGAGCTCATTATGATGATGCATTCCGAGTGGGCCCAGAGATACCTCTCCGTCATACGGAGTGACAAATCCCAGTCCCGATTCGTGCCAACCCAACAGACACTTTTGGAGATACCTGTAGTGCACCTTTATAGCCATCCAGTTACGTTGTGACATTTGGTACACCCAAAGCATTCCTACGTTATCCGGGAGTTGCACAATCTCATGGTCTAAGGAAATGATACTTGACATTAGAAAAGCTCTTAGCAAACGAACTACACGATCTTGTGCTATGCTTAGGATTGGGTCTTGTCCATCACATCATTCTCCTAATGATGTGATCCCGTTATCAATGACATCCAATGTCCATGGTCAGGAAACCGCAAACATCTATTGATTAACGAGCCAGTTGTGGTCTATGTATTCACACATGTATTACTGTTTCCAGTTAATACAATTATATCATGAACTTAGACAATTATCATGAACAAGGAAATATAATAATAACCATTTTATTATTGCCTCTAGGGCATATTTCCAATAGTAGCATTATAAGATGATCCCTTACTAAAATTTCAAGGTATAAGTGTTCTCCCCGAGTATGCACCATTGCGAAAGTTCTTCGTGCTGAGATACCACATGATGATTAGGTGTGATAAGCTCTATGTTCAAACACAACGGGTGCAAGCCAGTTTTGCACATGCGGAATACCCGGGTTAAACTTGACGAGCCTAGCATGTACAGACATGGCCTCGGAACACTGGAGACCGAAAGGTCGCGTGAATCATATACTAGATATGATCAACATAGAGATGTTCACCATTGATGACTACTCCATCTCACGTGATGATCGGACATGGTTTAGTTAATTTGGATCACGTTACACATAGATGACTTGAGGGATATCGGTTTAAGTGGGAGTTCTTAAGTAATATGATTAATTGAACTTTAATTTATCATGAACTTAGTCTAGATAGTATTTGCAAATTATATTGTAGATCAATAGCTCGCGTTATAGCTTCCCTATGATTTTTGATATGTTCCTAGAGAAAACTAAGTTGAAAAATGATAGTAGCAATGATGCGGTCTGGGTCCATGATTTGAGGTTTATCCTCATTGCTGCGTAGAAGAATTATGTCCTTGATGCACCAATAGGTGACAGACATATTGCATGAGCAGATGTAGACGTTACGAACGTTTGGCTAGCTCAATATGATGACTAGATAGTCTAGTGCACCATGCTTTACGGCTTAGAACCGGGACTTCAAAACATTTTGAACGCCACGGAGCATATGAGATGTTCGAAGAGCTGAAATTGGCAATTCAAGCTCATGCCCGTGTCGTGAGGTATAAGACCTCTAACAAGTACTTCGCCTACAAGATGGAGGAGAATAGCTCAACCAGTGAGAATGTGCTCATAATGTCTGAGTACTACAATCGCTTGAATCAAGTGGGAGTTAATCTTCCATATAAGATAGTGATTGACAGAGTTCTATAGTCACTGTCACCAAGTTACTGGAACTTCATGATGAACTATAATATGCAAGGGATGACAAAAGCGATTCCCAAGTGTCGGTGTCAAAACTGGCGGATCTCGGGTAGCGGGTCCCGATCTATGCGTCAAGGCTGATGGTAACAAGAAGTAAGGGACACAAGTGTTTACCCAAGTTCGGGCACTCTCGATGGAGGTAAAACCCTACTTCCTGCTTGATTAATATTGATGATATGGGTAGTACAAGAGTAGATCTACCACGAGATCGTAGAGGCTAAACCCTAGGAGCTAGCCTATGATGGTATGAATGTAATTGTGATCGGCCTTCTAAGGACCAACCTCTCCGGTTTATATAGACACTGGAGAGGGATAGGGTTTACATGGAGTCGGTTACAAGGAAGGAAATATAATATCCGGATCGCCAAGCTTGCCTTCCACGCCAAGGAAAGTCCCATCCGGACACGGGCCGAAGTCTTGAGTCTTGTATCTTCACGCTTCAATAGTCTGGACGTTGTACACAGTCTGGCTGTCCGGATACCCCCTAATCTAGGACTCCCTCAGTAGCCCCTGAACCAGGCTTCAATGACGATGAGTCCGGCGCGCAGTATTTTCTTCGGCATTGCAAGGCGGGTTCCGCCTCCGAATACTCCAAAGTAATTATCAAACACCCAAATCGTGTCCGGATCTGAGAAATGATCTTCGCATACCACCGTAGAGAGAATGATATTTCACAAATGCAATCTGCTGACAACTTTTTCCAATGACGTGACACATTATTATGATCGGATCCATTATTCGAACCGTTCCCACACAACCAGCTACAACGCATATCACGAGGCGGTTTCTGTGACACGTCTTGTCAAAGCAGAGATGTGTCCCCTTATCACGGGATTCTCATCAATATGGGCATGGGTAATCTAATCGTGCCATTAACCGTGGCATTTGGGAAACAAGCGATTTCCAATGGGCAAGTGGGGAGGCGCACCGCTTCCGTCGCCTCTATAAAGGGATAGGATTCCCCCATTTTTACCCACGCCTTCTTCCTCCTTTGCCCACTCTTGCCCCCTCGAGCTCCAGCGCCCAAGCCCAAGTCTTCCCCGCACAGCTAAACATGTTCGGAGCAGGAGGCAAGTGGGTAGCTTCCACCGTCAAGGAGAAGCACATCACCAATCTTCGGGCGGCCGGATATTTGGCCGCAGACATAGCGCACCGTCTACCAGACGCCGGGCAGGTCACTCCGACCCCAGGACCCCACGAGAGGGTCGTATTCATCGCCCACTTCGTCCGTGGACTGGGATTTCCACTCCATCCCTTCGTCTGCGGGCTTATGTTATACTACGGGCTGGATTTTCACGATCTGGCCCCGAATTTCGTCCTCAACATCTCGGCGTTCATCGTTGTATGCGAGGCTTTCCTCCGTATCCGGCCTCACTTTGGCCTATGGCTGCAAACCTTCTGCGTGAAGCCGAAGGTGGTAAGAGGCCAACAGGCGGAGTGCAGAGGGGCCACGGTGGGCAGAATGCCCAACGTCACATGGCTCGACGGCTCCTTTGTGGAGACCGTAAAAGGATGGTAATCGGGGTGGTTCTATATCACCGAACCGCGCGGCGCCAGCTGGGCGGCGGCCCCCGAGTTTCGATCCGGAGCCCCCATGCGGCTTACCTCCTGGGAGAGGAACGGCCTGTCCTGGGGCGATTCCACGGAGCGGGCCGAACTCCAAACATGTGTCAAAAGCATGAAGGACAAGAACATCAAGCTTGTCAACATGGTCCAGGTCATGCTCGTTCGCCGAATCTTGCCCTGCTAGAGGCGGGCAGTCAATCTGTGGGAGTTCGTACCCACCGAGCATTGGACGCTCCAAAGGCTCTACGACATGATGCACAAAGGCGCATGGAAGGAGCTGTTCAAGGCCTCCGAAGTGCCTCCTCTGATATTCGAGGACCGCGGGCTTCACGCCGCACGAGCTCCTAGTCCGGTGAGTTCTTAGACCGACACCGGACACAGTTCTTCCCGATATACTCATGGGAGTGCCTTAAGTAGTTATGTATATTTATTTCAGGATTACATGGAGACGGTGGAGCATGTTTACTGCCCGGCTCCGCTGCTAGAAGACCCAGCAGATGTTCTCCTGACGGAGATGCTGGTCCCGGCGCCGTACAAGGTGCTGGAGAAGAAGGCCCCAGGGATCCGAAAGGGTCTCCGCCGTAAGGTTGTGCCGGAGGCCTCGTCCGAAGACGACGAGGCGGACTCCTCTCACGAAGGGGAGGAGGAAGAAGAAGAAGACACCCCATCCGGAAAGGATGAGGGGTCTGGGGAGGCAGACCCGGGGGCCGGAAGAGGTCCCCGGCGCAGGGCCGTCATTCCCCTATCGTCCGATGAGGACGAGTCGGATTCCTCCCGCGGAGGCGGGGGGAATCAGGAAGAGATCCTACCTTCCCCCACCAGGGGGGAGGGGAGAAGAAGAGAAAATCCACCCCTGGAGGGGAGGCTAGGGGGTCCAAGAAGGGGAAGGGGCCCCTTCCGGACTACTCCACCACGGCCGCTCTCAGCGAGGAGGGGTGTCTGCCCAGGGGAAAGCCCCTAGCGCGATCGTAAGTGTTCGCACTCTATCATGACTTCACTTCACAGTTTTTGTATTTATAATGCCGAACATATGTGCAGTCCGGCCAGGGATCACCCCGAGGTATCCTCCTCCGGGTCCCTGAGCAATTCGGAGATGAATTCGCTTCCGACGGCCACCACTCCTCAACCCGCAGATGACACGGAGGTGTTGTCCCAAAGGATCCCAGAGCAGGGGGAGGTGACTCTGGAGACGCCCCGAGGCGGGGTCCCAGTCGTCGGACACGCGAGGTTCAAGATCCCTGCGGATCGTGTCGACGAGAGCCACGACCAGCCGGGCTCTGAGCCGAACACAATTCCGAAACCTGCAATGGTTCCGGACTCAGGCAGGCGACCCCTCGCTAAGGAGGGCGAGCCGTATGTATCGCGGACTTCCGTTGTGCATGAAGCGCCGGACAGTCTGCTGGAAGCGCTTTGCGGCACTTCCCTGGATGAAGGGCACCGTACTCTTGTGAGTACGGTGATTCGGAAGGTTTCGTCCACCAAGAGCGGACTAACCGAAGCTTGCACCAGCCTCCTAACAGGCTTCGAGGTAAGTAATAAATATGTGCAAAATTACCACACAATAGGTAGTAGCCCCTGATACTCTGTTTGCCAGTCAGAAAGAAAAGTTGAGCAGAGGGTCAATTAAAATCCGCAGGAGTCTAATCATCAGTATTATTTTGAATAATCAGGCTGTGCTGCTTGCTGCTGCTGCCCATACCACCGAGGTTGCCGATCTGAAACGGGACCTGGAGCAGGCGCAGGGAGAGCTCGACCTCACGAGGAGGCAGCTCGAAGCGAACAATGGTAAGTAATTCTCGTTCTTATATATTTAAGGATAGGCAGAATTGGTGGGTCTAACAACTAAGTATCGTGACCGTTTAACAGGGACCCCCGCCGAAGTGGCGGCCCTGAAGAAGGCACTGTCCGAGGCTGAAGACAAGGCGGCCTCGGAGTGTAAGGAGCGCAAAAAGCAAAGTGCTAGGGTAGGTGAGGTACAGCAGGAGCTCCAGGACCTCGGCATGAAATGCGAGTCCGTGGAGCGCGATCTGAAGGCAAAAGAGGCCGAGCTTGCGAAGGCCCTTATGAGCTTGAAAGACGCCAAGGCCGAAGCCGGGAAGGCACAGCAGGAGATCTAGGAGGCCAAGAAGATAGCAGCGGGTAAGAAGTTCTTTATGCAAATAAAACATGTGGAGGAGGCGTTTCTTTTACTTAGTCGAATTCAGAGCTCTCTAGGAGCATCCGCAGATCTGTCACGCAGCGTATCAGACGCTGCGGAGTTCTACCATTCCGAGGGAAACTCAACGGAGAAGCTGTTCTGGTCCCAGTATGCTGGGGCCGAACACCCGATGCCTCTGAGTGACCAACTGAAGCAGTTGGTCGAACTCCACAGGGCGGCCGAACTGGCTATGAAGGAGTTCATAGTGCGGATGTGGCCTGGTGAGCTCATGCCTAGTAGCTACTTCAGCCTGATCAAGCGGATGATGGATGCCTACCCGCGGCTTGAGGTGATCAAGCGATTCGTGTGCATCGAGGGTGCCCGCCGGGCCCTTGCCCGCGTCAAAGTGCATTGGGGCAAGATGGATGCGGAGAAGCTGGTCAAGGACGGACCGCCAGAGGGCAAGGCGCATCGCCATCCCGAGCTGTACTATGATGGCGTTATGAAGGGTGCTCGCCTTATGGCCGACGAATGTACCAAGGACACCATTTTTGAATGAATTCGCTTCTGTCATGGTTGTATTTTAAGGACGAAGTTACTTGCGCTATGTAGCGCTTTTGTTATTTAAATATTACCTTCTTTGCGGCTGTTTATAAAATCCTGAAAGTAGGCCAGTCGTCGGCTTCCGCCCCCACGCGACTAGCACTGGGGTGTTCGTGGAAAACCCGGACACTCTTTATCCAAATGTTTGGTCCCTTAAGGAGGTGTCCAGCTCAGCGAACGAGGCAATCGGACTATGCGGCTTTATAACTTTCACTTAGCATAGAAGTCTACAATTTTAAATTTCGGCGAAGCCCCTAGAATCCGGAAGGCCGAATTGGGGCGCTATATACGCCTTGATTGGACAAAGCCGATTTATCGCCTAAAGCGGAAAATCTTTAAGGATTTTAGTACCTCTCGAACAGCGACCAGCTCTCGCCACATCATGCCGGTCGGTTTTCGGCTATCTCTACTGAGGTGCTCGTCCGGAAGAACCGGGACACAATCGCAGTAGTTCTCCCTGCGCTACCTTAGCCGATATAACGGAACGTAAGGCACCAAAACAAGGGAGCTGGGCTATCCCAACTGTAGACCCAAGACATGATTCGGAGCTGATGCATATAGTGCTATAAGTTTAGGGTGCCGCACTATTCAAAGTGTTAAGACTCTTAGTTGCCATAATATGGGGCGCCATAAGAAGCCCCTGGGCAACTGGCCATACCAAGGTGTACGGATGCAATACTAGATAAACATTTATAAGAGAAAAAATATATTCAAATAAGGATAATAAGCTGTCGCTATATACAATCTCCCATTGATGAAAAATACGTTTAGGCGTATGTTTACAATGGATGCATTAAGCGGAGATAAAAATAGGACTATTTGACATGTCCTATCCAGGGGCGAGCTGTGTACAGATAGATGAAGCAGGTATAATGATCGTAAATAGATTCCACCTGGGTATTTCCTTCTGCGCACAATGTCTGTTGCCCCATTGGGTGTCTCTTCCATATGAGTCCGGCGATTCGGCTACTCTGAGGATGCTGCACTAACGCGGTGTCCTGAAAGGTAAAAGGGAAAGAGTATGAAGGTATTTAGCGGTTACCCGCATTATCGACTGGGTCGTTGATGCGCCTCCGCCTATGCCCAAGGTATCTTGAGTGCGTAATTGTGTACGCGTGGCACGAATGCTACTTTGGAGGGGCTTGGGCGGAGGCCGGACTGCTAATCACGATCTTGACATTCGTGTTGATCCTGTTGCAGGGTGCTCTGGACTCGTTTGACAGTGCTCGAAGTTGTCGCTGGATTGGTTTGTCGGAGGAGGCCGCATTGTACTTCTGCCACGAGGGCTGCCGTATGCTCTTCTGTTTGAAGGGAGCAGTCCTTATTTCCGTCGATAGTGATGACCCCGCGTGGTCTCGGCATCTTGAGCTTGAGATTGCATAGTGCGGCACCGCATTGAATCTTGCGAATGCGGTTCGCCCGAGCAGTGCATGGTAGCCACTGCAGAAAGGGACGATGTCGAAGATCAGCTCTTCGCTCCTGAAGTTGTCTGGGGATCCGAAGACCACTTCCAATGTTATAGAACCCGTGCAGCGGGCCTCTACTCCAGGAATAACACCTTTAAAGGTGGTTTTGGTGGGCTTGATCCTTGAAGGATCAATGCCCATCTTGCGCACTGTGTCCTGATAAAGCAGGTTTAGGCTCCTGCCGCCGTCCATAAGGACACGCGTGAGGTGGAATCCGTCGATGATTGGGTCTAAGACCAATGCGGCTAAGCCTCCGTGATGGATGCTGGTAGGGTGATCCCTACGGTCAAAGGTGATCGGACAAGCTGACCATGGGTTGAACTTGGGGGCGACTGGCTCCATCGCATAGACGTCCCGTAGTGCCTGCTTCCGTTCCCTCTTGGGGATGTGGGTGGCGTAGATCATATTGACCGTTTTCACCTGGGGGGGGGATTTCTTCTGCCCCCCATATTCGGACGCCGGGGCTCATCGTCATTGTCGCTAGGCAGCCCCTTGTCCTTGTTTTTGGTGTTTATCTTGCCGGCCTGTTTGAACACCCAGCAGTCTCTATTGGTGTGGTTGGCTGGTTTGTCCGGTGTGCCATGAATTTGGCACGAGCGCTCTAGTATGCAGTCTAGACTGGACGGTCCCTAATTATTTCTTTTGAACGGCTTTTTCCCTTGTCCGGATTTAGGTCCGCTGAATCCCGCGTTGACTGCCGTGTCTTCCGTGCTGTCGCCATTGTTCCATCTCTTATGTCTGTTGCATCGTGGCTTGCCATTAGCATTGCGGCCGTCCGAAGTGCCGGGATATGGCATGGTGCCGCTATGAGCCAACCAGCTATCCTCACCCACACAAAAACGGGTCATTAGGGTTGTGAGAGCTGCCATAGACTTGGGTTTTTCCTGGCCGAGGTGTCGAGCGAGCCACTCATCACGGATATCATGCTTAAAAGCCGCCAGGGCTTCGGCGTCCGGACAGTCGACTATTTGGTTCTTTTTAGTGAGGAACCGAGTCCATAATTTCCGGGCTGACTCTCCGGGCTGTTGAGTAATGTGGCTCAGGTCATCAGCGTCCGGTGGTCGCACATATGTGCCCTGGAAGTTGTCAAGGAATGCATCTTCCAGGTTTTCCCAACTGCCAATGGAATTTGCTAGCAGGCTGTTTAACCAGTGCCGGGCTGGTTCTTTGAGCTTAAGGGGGAGATACTTGATGGCGTGTAGATCATCTCCGTGGGCCATGTGAATATGGAGAAGGAAATCTTCGATCCATACTGTGGGGTATGTTGTGCCATCATATGATTCGATGTTTACGGGTTTGAACCCTTCTGGGAATTCATGATCCATTACTTTGTCCGTGAAGCAGAGGGGGTGTGCGGCGCCTCTGTGCCGGGCTATGTGGCTATGCAGGTCGAATTGATTTGGGTTGCTATGTTCGGCCCGACCGGATTTGTTTATGGTGTATCCAGCGTGACGGTCGTTGTCGCGCGCTGGGGCGCGCCCCTGGATCCGTAGATCGATCTTGGCTGTCCTGCTTTATTGTCTAGAATATCTTGCAGGTCGTGCCTGTTGCCCTGAGCCGTAGTGTATCGGCGTGGGGGTGCGGGATGGTATCCCGTTTTATCCCGGCCACGGGGTGGCCGGTCAGCCGTTTGGTGTTCGAGTCCATATTCCTCGGCTGCCAAGACTTCAGTCCATCTATCTGTGAGCAGGTCTTGATCAGCTTGTAGTTGCTGCTGCTTCTTCTTCATGCTCCTTGCAGTGGCTATAAGCCTACGCTTGAAGCGCTCCTGCTCCACGGGATCCTCAGGTACGCCGAACTCGTCGTCACCGAGGCTGATCTCGTCTTCGGAGGGGGGCATGTAGTTGTCCTCCTCCGGGTATGCGTCTGTCGCCTGTTCTTCTGGGATGACCTGCTCGTCTTCCTGTTCGGTCTGCTCAAAGGCGGGCTGATCAAGGTCATATTCTTCTTCAGCATCATCCGGATTATTTTCGCCTCCGGGGCCGATGTTGCTATGGCGGAGCTTGGAGCGGTGCCGACGACACCCATTCTTTGATTTTCTTCCCGAGGGGTTGTCCTCCATTGCCTCGTCGCCATTAGTTTCCTTCGGAGTGTCCACCATATATATATCATATGAGGAGGTGGCCGTCCACCGCCCGGTGAGCGGTGGCTCCTGTGATTCTCCTACATCGTCGTCCATACCGTCGATGTCTTCGGAGTCGAAGTCAAGCACGTCGGTTAGATCATCGATCGTGGCAATGAAGTGGGTGGTGGGTGGGCAACGAATTCCGTCGTTGTCTGCTTCCCACTCGAGCCAGACATAGTTCGGCCCGGAGTCTCCTGACAAGGAGAGAGACTTCAATAAGTCCAACATGTCGCCAAAGGGCGAGTGCTGAAAGACGTCCGTCGTGGTGAACTCCATCACCGGAGCCCAACCAGGATCAGCGGGCTCGGGGGCGTGGGACTGGAGCCTGCTTCCGGATATGAATCCGGGGGTCCGGAGTCACAAATTCTCTCAGAGGTGAAACCTGTGTTCGGCTCCATCGCCGATGAAGGTACGACCTGCGGGGCGGGGTCCAGCCCTCCATCCTTAGGCGAAGCAACCTGTCCCGGATTTATACCCAAGGCTTCTGCCGGGACGATATCCCGAGCGATGTCCGACATCAGGTCTAAGCCGTGCTCATCGCGACTGTTCGGCGCTTCTGGCGCTGGCCTGAATCCGTCGAAGATCAAGTCTCCGCAGATATCCGCCGTGTAGTTCAGGTTTCCGAACCTTATTTGATGGCCGGGGGCATAGCTATCGATCTGCTCCAAGTGGCCAAGCGAATTAGCCCGCAGCGCGAAGCCGCCGAACACGAAGATCTGTCCGAGGAGGAAAGTCTCACCATGGACAGTGTCGTTAATGATGATTAAAGGAGCCATCGAGCCTCACAGCGACGTCACAGAGGAACTCTCAATGAAAGGACCAATGTCGGTGTCAAAACCGGCGGATCTCGGGTAGGGGGTCCCGATTTGTGCGTCAAGGCTGATGGTAACAAGAAGTAAGGGACACAAGTGTTTACCCAGGTGCGGGCCCTCTCGATGTACGTAAAACCCTACTTCCTACTTGATTAATATTGATGATATGGGTACTACAAGAGTAGATCTACCACGAGATCGTAGAGGCTAAACCCTAGGAGCTAGCCTATGATGGTATGAATGTAATTGTGATCGGCCTTCTAAGGACCAACCTCTCCGGTTTATATAGACACCAAAGAGGGCTAGGGTTTACATGGAGTCGGTTACAAGGAAGGAAATATAATATCTGGATCGCCAAGCTTGCCTTCCACGCCAAGGAAAGTCCCATCCAGACATGGGCTCAAGTCTTGAGTCTTGTATCTTCACGCTTCAATAGTCCGGACGTTGTACACAGTCCGGCTGTCCGGATACCCCCTAATCCAGTGTATGTGGTCCGATGAGTGTTGAGGCTCGTGGCGGGTATTGTTATTTTCTGATCTTCGCAGATGATTTGAGCAGATATGGGTATATCTACTTAATGAAACACAAGTCTGAAACATTTGAAAAGTTCAAAGAATTTCAGAGTAAAGTGGAGAATCATCGTAACAAAAAAAACAAAGTTTCTACGATCTGATCGTGGAGGTGAGTATTTGAGTTACGAGTTTGGCCTTCATTTAAAACAATGTGGAATAGTTTCACAGCTCATGCCACATGGAACATCACAGCGTAATGGTGTGTCTGAACGTTGTAACTGCACTTTATTAGATATGGTGCAATCTATGATGTCTCTTAACCGACTTACCACTATCGTTTTGGGGTTATACATTCAAGACAAATGCATTCACATTAAACAGGGCATCATCAAAGTCCGTTGAGACGACACCGTATGAACTGTGGTTTGGCAACAAACCTAAGCTGTCATTGTCAGCGTTCTGGGAACGGGGGTCCCCAGACTTTCCTGCCTGCGGCCTACGGCGTGGCTCAAGGGGTGGCCTAGCATGACCCGTCTTTGTCAACCCAAGCTCAAGACCCTCGCGAGGGGCCAAGCCTTGCAGGGCGGACGATGCAAGGCTTTCTTAGGGGCGGCCTCACCAAGCTGGCTCGCGAGGAGGCAGAGAGATCAAGGCAAGGAGTACCTCGCGAGGTGCTCGTGACGCAAGCCATGACGATCGAGACGAGGCGGGCGCCAGGCGGGTGCCAGCCAGCGCAGTGTCCTCGTTTCCTCATTGGTGCAAAGGGGGCGAGCGCAGGCGCGGAGTACCGAGGCATCAAGCAAAGGTTACCATATCGGTGCAATGAGACCAAGACCAGTAGTGCGGCAGGACGGAGGTCACCGTGGAGCCCAAGACGGCATCATCGCCAGTGCCATTGCCAGTCGAAGACCAACTTTAGTCAGGATAACTTGTACTAGTTGTCCCCCTTCAAAATGGCCATTGTTGGCTCCCTTCCCGCTCAATATTTGGGAAGAGGACTAGGGCCTCTATATATAGAGATAGCCACCACAGTAGAAGCATGGAGATCTCACCTAGAGCCAACAGAGACGAAGCCATTCCTCTCCAAGCGCACCACCACAAGAACACCCCTCGCGAGGCTGTTCTTCCTCTGTACTGTTCGTCATCAGCCCTGGAGGCAATCCACCACCACACACTAGAGTAGGGTATTACACCACAACGGTGGCCCGAACTAGTATAAACCTTGTGTCCCTCATGCTGTTCATCGGGTAGCTTAGATTTGCGGCGAGGTTTTGGGGTGTGAATCGGTAGGGAGAAGATCTTCGTGTGCACCCCAGAGTTCGAACCTTAAGGGTTTTGCCGGAACCCGATATCCGACATTTGGCGCACTAGGTAGGGGTGCGCCGGAATTTTCCTTCCGCGGTTCCGCGTTCCATCGTTTTCGTCGCATCCATGGCGGACGCTCGCCGAGCTCGCGCCGAGCGTTGGGCTGCTCTCGCCGCCCGCGTCGCCCAGACGGCTCCTGTCGGTGGGCCTCCTCGTTCTCTGTCGCCTTCCGCCAACGCTGCCACCGGCCCGGCGGGGAATGAGCAGCAAGCGTCGTCACTGCATCCCTCGGTGCGGCGGGAAGGACGCACCGCCATTCCGTCGCTAACTCCAGCTGGTTCATCGTCTCACGCTCGTCGCGCTCCCACGGACGCGCAGACTGCGTTGCTGCTGGCACGTGAGCTCCTACACTATCGCCCTGTCGACATCAGTGCCGCAGGGGGATCTCCTGCACCATCCCTCTTGCTGCCTCGCCCTCCGTCCTGCATGGGTGATGCAGCTCAGGAGGCGCCTTCGCCACCTCCTTCCCAAGAAGGCGCCCTGGCTCCAAGGCACACGGCCCCTGGACGAGACCCACCGCGTCCAGCGCCCGCGCGACAAGAAAGGGCTGCCAAGAAATCCCTCGGCCTCAAGAAGGCGCCCGCGTGCTCCCCGCTCCAGCACGTCAAGACCGCATCCCTGCGCCAGCACGTCAAGACCCCGCGCTGCCCCTGGCGGCGGCGCGCGGGAATCTCCAAGAGCAAGCTCCACGTTTGCAAAGGGCTCCGGTCGCCACTGCAGGCTGCCGCACCTTCACCACCGAGCTACGCAGTGTTGCCTGGCCGGGCAAGTTCAAGCCAGATCCGCCTCCTCGCTACGACGGCACCATCAACCCCATGGAGTTCCTGCAGCACTACGAGCTGGGCATCGAGGCGGCCAACGGAGACGAAAAGGTCATGGCGAACTGGTTTCCCATGGCGCTCAAGGATGGTGCCCGCACTTGGCCCCTGAACCTGCCTCCCGGCTCGATCTCCGCTTGGGACGAGATGCGCAGCCGCTTCATCGCCAACTTTCAGGGCACTCGCGACCGTCCTCCAGTCGTGGGTGACCTGCGCCGCATCAAGCAACAGCCGGGAAAGACCTTGCAGAAGTACATCTAGCGGTTCAACAACACTCGCCTCAAGATTCCCAAGGTGACCGAGTAGGCCATCATCTTAGCGTTCTCTGACTGTGTCGGCAACGTCAAGATGAAGGAGGAGCTCGCCATCCACGAGGATCTGTGCATTCCCTGGAGCTGTTCAACCTGGCGACCAAGTGCGCAAGAGCTGAGGAGGGGCGCCTCTCCCTCCTCGAGCTTCCAGCTGCTGACCCAGAAGAGAAGAAAGCCAAGGCCAAGGACGTGAAGCACAAAGGAGCAGCTGTGCTCGTAGCAGAACCAGACACGAAGCACGGCAGGGACCAGCCGGAGTCGTCCAAGGGCAACGGATTCTGCGCCTACCACAACCTCTACACACACAACACCAATGAATGCCAGGAGCTCAGAGCCGTTCGAGAAGGACGCATCGGTCGACGCCCCAAGCGCAACGACCGGGGCTACGACCGAGGAGGAGGAAGAGGTGGAGGACGATGGGACGACCGAGGCCCTCGCCAGGAGTGGCGTGACCGCCCTCGCATGGATCGTTGGTAGGACCAGCCTCGCAAGGGGGCTTGGAGGGATTAGCCTCGCGAGGACCGCCCTCAGGGCAACGCAGACCTTCGTCCTCTGCCACCACCGCCAAGAAGGAATGACGACCACCACCAGGATGAGGGGGCTGGGGGCTTCTAGGAGCCGCGTGCTATCGCTTGCATCTTGGGCGGCGCCCAGGCCCCATCCTCTCAGCGCATCTTCAAGCAGTTTGGTTGCGAGGTGAATGCAGTCCTCCCCAAGCTTGAGGCCGTGCGCCCTCTCAGGTGGTCCACGTGCGCCATCATGTTCAGCTCAACGGATCAGCTCAAGTGTGCGGCTACAGTTGGCGTCCTCCCAATGCTTCGTTCCCCAGTCATCAGCAATGTGCAAGTTACCTGGACCCTCATCGATGGCGGCGCAGGGCTCAACGTTCTGTCTGTCAAGACATTCAACAACCTCCAAGTGCCTTATGATCAACTCCAACCAACCAAGCCTTTCTCAGGAGTCATTGATGGCTCCACCACTCCGATAGGGCAGGTTCGCCTCCCTATCACTTTTGGACATCGCAAGAACTACCGTACCGAGCACATTAACTTCGACGTTGCCCACCTTCGCCTACCATACAATGCCATCCTCGGGTATCCAGCCCTGGCCAAGTTCATGGCGGTAACTCACCATGGTTACAATGTCCTCAAGATGCCGGGAAGTGGCGGAATCATCTGTCACATCCCTAGTTCTAGTAATGCCTAGTGTTAGCTCTTGGTGATGCATCATGTTTACTTTTCACAGAAAATCTAAATGGGGATTGCCTAAACCCTAGCATCAAAGTAATTCACTAGGTTCAACTAAAATATTTTCAGTCAATCCAAATAGCTTTCAAAAATGTCCATCATTTTTGGAAAATGCTAGAAACCATAACCATAGGTGTTGCACATTTTTCCATGACATATTTGGTCACTAAATTAAATCATATAGTATTTGTATTTGGGCATTCAAATGCTATTAAATATTTTAAATGCCTAAATAATCATAAATTGAAATGTTTACTGTTGTATATATTTTCAATAGTGGGCATCAGCAGTTTCATGATTTTTGAGTTAGCATTAGTATTTTTAATAAAGCCCTAAAGATTACAGAGAAATAGAAAAACAAAAACAATTAAAAGAGAGAGAGTGAACCACCTGGGCCACTTACCTGGCCCAAACCTACCTGGCGGTCCAGTTGACCGGCCCAGCCCACCACCGCAACACCCCTGTCGCCTTCCTCCCTGGACAGAAGGACGAGCACGTGCTCGCTGCGCGCTGGCCACGCGCCACGCCACCTCCTGCTTCCGTCGCTACCCCGACGCGCCTATGAGCGCCACACAACCCCCTGGTCACTCTCCCCCCTCTCTCCCGTGTCTCTCCCTCGTCTGCCCCTCTCCCCCGAGCATCACCGAGCAGAGCTCGCCGCCGCCGACACCATTCACCTCGGCCACCTGCCCTCCCTCGCCCGTCAAGCGTGTCCAGGAGAACCGACGCAACTCCGTATTCCTCCTCGCCGACCCATGCAACCGGGGGCGCACCGCAGTGTATGCATCACCCTCTTCTTCAACCTCGGACAACCGAGATCGCCGGCGCCCGCTCGCCACCTCCGACGTCTCCCGCGAGCCGCTGGGCCCTCCAACTGACCCCCTGTATGCCCCACCATCGTTCACCCCTACCCCCGTTCTCTTTTGCTTGCTCTGGCCGCCGATTCCATCAAGGCCGAAACCCACCGCCGCACGAGCTCGACGCCAGCGTCACTCCGGTGTCCATTTGGTCGCGCACCAGCGTCCAACAAACTCGAGGCTGCACGCAGAGCATGGCTAGCGCGTTAGTTGGTTCGTTTGCACACTGCAACACCAAAGCCGCAATTCACCCGAGCGCCGGCCGTCGCCCAAACGCTCGTCGGCGTCGTTCCCGGCCACCGCACACTCAACCACCCGCACCGCTGGACGCGGAGCACTCCAAGCTCTCCGTAGAGCCTAGTCGCGCACCAAACCGTCGCCGAACGGCGATTTCCGAAGCTCGCCGCCGTGTACTGTGGTCACCGGCGACTCATCGCCGGCGTATCTGACGTGGCGTCGTCATTAGCTGCTAATGGCCGCGTTAATCACCCCCTTGAGCCATTGCCAAGTGGGCCCATGTGCCTGTTTAGGTTAGCCTAATCTCCCTGTTAGTTTAGCGCTAATCCCGTGGACCCCATGTGTCAGCTCTGACTTTGGCCTAGTCAGCGTTGACTAGGCCCACCTGTCAGTGACACTAACCAGCCGTTAGTCACTGACCAGTGGGCCCCCTCGTCAGGTTTGACCCGGATGTGGTCAGTTGACCTGCTGACCCCAGCCTTGCGTCATGCTGACGCAGTAAATATTTTCTGGGATTTAAAATAAATCAAAAATGATTTATTTATTTCAGAAAATATCCAAAACTTCTAAAAATCATAGTAATTCAACCGTAACTCCAAAGGAAATAAATTATATATGAAAAATGATCAGAAAAATCCAATCTATCCATCCGTACTGGTTTAATGCATGTAAGAAAAATCTATGACTACTGTTTAGGACAAATGGTATGAGTGGCATTTAAATAACCACATGTGGAGTTTGAATTTGAATCTTGGATTCAAACCAACTCCACTTAACCTGCTACTAGATGCATTAGCTCAAACCACATCATATTTCCATGTCATGATCATGCATCATATTGTGCATTGCATTGATTGTGTTTCTTCTTTGTTTGTCGGTGCTTGTCCCCTCTCAGTAGACGTGTACCGACGTTGTGATCGATGACACCGATGAAGAGCTATACTATCTTCAGAAGTGCCAGGCAAGCAAAACCCCCTTGTTCATTCCAATACAATCCCACTCTCTCGCTCTTGCTCTCTTTTACTGCATTAGGACAACAACGATTCATCTGTTACTTGCTGCGGTAGTTGAACCCCCTTATCCTCTGCATGACCTGTCATTGCCACAGTAAATAGATGAAACCCACTAGCATGAGTAGGAGTTGTTTGAGCCCTGATGTGCCTACTCATTCATGCTTGTTTGTCATGCCTGCTATGCTTAGAGTTGTGTCAGGTCTGATTCATCGGGGATGAATCGGAGGTGTGTAAACATGTCCTACTGTGTGTGAGCTAAGTGTGTGAACACGATTTGGTAAAGGTAGCGGTGAGAGGCCATGTAGGAGTACATGGTGGGTTGTCTCATTGAAGCCGTCCTCAGGAACTGAGTTCTGTGTTTGTGATCCATGAAACAGCTACTACCACGCATTGGGCCCGAAACCAATGGACCCTCTCGGCTTCTTAATCACCCTTGTCCTTTGTCTAGGAGTTGCAAGTAGTTTCTGGTGTTTGTAGTATGCTGGAGGCCGTGCGCAGCGCTGACCGGAGGGGTGGGCTGTTATGCGGTAGGCACGTGGCACGATGTACCGGGCGCCCGTTTGGTGTCTCGGGAACCCTGCACACATCGTTCGGGGCCGTATGTGGAAACCTCGGCCGGACTCCCTACGAATGGAACCTGAATAGGCGATAAACCTGGACTAGAGACTTGAGTGTTTAGGTTGGTCGTGGCCGACACCCTCGTTGGGCTTCCACTTGAAGGTTGCCGAGTACATGTCGTGTAAACGGCGGTAAGTGGTGAGAGCGTGTGTGAAGAAGTACACCCCTGCAGGGTTAACATCATCTATTCGAATAGCCGTGTCCGCGGTAAAGGACTTCTGGGTTGCCTGTACAGTTCATAGACAAGTGAAAGTGGATACTTTAAAATGCGCAAGATAAGTGTGAGTGCTATGGATGGCGTTCTTGTAGGGAGACGGGAGCGGATCCATAGTGGTGTATTGATATTGTTAATATGTGGACTCGTGTGCGCCACCTCAAAAGAGTTACTTGCAGTCGTAGTTCAGGATAGCCACCGAGTCAAAGCTGGCTTGCTGCAGTTAAACCCCACCACCCCTTTGTTGATAATGATGCATATGTAGATAGTTCTGATGTAAGTCTTGCTGGGTACATTTGTACTCATGGTTGCCTATTTTATGTTTTGCAGAGAGACTTTAGTCTCACTAGTAGTTCCGCGTGGACTTCGATGTTTAGCTTGTTACCTCAGCTACGATCTTGTGCCTCGGCAGGATCTGGTAGATAGTCAGGCTTCTCGGCATTTTCCATTTGTAGTTGTCCGTACTCAGACATGTTAAGTTTCCGCATGTGCTTGACTTGTATGCTCTGAATGTTGGGTCGTGAGACCCTATCGTTTTAATATCTCGCTGCTCGGAGCCTATTGAATAAATACTTGAGTTGTAGAGTCATGTTGTGATGCCATGTTGTGTTTGCACATATCGAGCATATTGTGTGCATGTTATTGAAATGCTTGGTATGTGTGGGATCTGACTATCTAGTTGTTTATCCTTAGTAGCCTCTCTTACCGGGAAATGTCTCCTAGTGCTTCCACTGAGCCATGGTAGCTTGCTACTGCTCCGGAACACTTAGGCTGGCCGGCATGTGTCCTTCTTCATTCCTGTGTCTGTCCCTACGGGGAAATGTCACGCGATGAATACCGGAGTCCTGTTAGCCCGCTACAGCCCGGTTCACTGGAGTCTTGCTAGCCCGGTGCTATAGCCTGGATTCACTTGCTGATGACCGACACGTTCGATGCTGGGTCATGGATGCCTGTCCCTGTAAGTTTGTGCCACTTTGGGTTTACGACTAGCCATGTCAGCCCGGGCTCCTTATCATATGGATGCTAGCGACACTATCATATACGTGTGCCAAAAGGCGCAAACGGTCCCGGGCAAAGGTAAGGCAACACCCGTGGGAATACCGTGCGTGAGGCCGCAAAGTGATATGAGGTGTTACATGCTAGATCGATGTGGCATTGAGTCGGGGTCCTGACAGCTTTGGTATCAGAGCTTGACTGCCTGTAGGATTACCAAGCCAAACTGGTCGAAGTTGAGTCTAGAAATTCTTTAGTTATATGTAGGGGAATTGATTGTGGGATGGAACGTAAGGCTCTTTTTACTCCTTATACCTTATGCCTTCTGATCTGAGTCATCTTATCTTTCCTACGGGGTTAGGGAACTAGGATTTCTCTTCTTTCTATCAGGATCACTTGTTACTAATCTGTAGACTTATAGGATTGTTGGATCCAAGCCTCAGTTCCGTTTCTACTATCTCCGTGTATTCATAGTTGATCTCAGAACTTTGATATTATGATGATCGAGTGGTTATGCCACCATTTGTAGGATGTCTTAAATCTTTTTCGAGCATTTACAGCCGTTATGCTGTCTGAGTCATCCCAGGTTTCTAAATAGTCTGATGCATTTGCAAATCCCTTCTTACCGTTCTGATGTTCCTTTGGCCAGATTAACCACACCAACTAGTGTGTTGAGGTACTTCATTGCCTCGGTATATATGTTGGAGCTAGTATTATGACCCTAGGTGTCTTAGAGTACCACCTAGTAAGCTAGCCATGATTTGTGTTCCCAGTGTGATGATTCTGGCCTTTATTCTCGAAAGCATCCCGTGATGCCACTTAGTAGTAGGTATTCTACTCCTTGGGTTTTGAACCCGAGATTCACCCTAGTTACCTCGTGTTGATAGTGTTTGCTAGTTCCTTTAGGATATTAGTAACCTTTGCGATAGTCCTCGAGGTCCGTGGTATATCGTTCTTCCAAATACCATGAACCATTCTTGGCAGGAGTTCTTTGAACCAAAAGATCACAACCAGAGTGCTCTTGATGAGTTCTCCATTCTATATTGTGAATCTGCCAGTTCTACTTTCTGCATGGGTTATCCGGAAGAAATGTTGAGCTTTGCTCAACATACTAATCTATGCATCCACAACTCAGAAAATGATATGTTCTTTTGAGTTGTCCCTCTTAGTTGTCTTTCGACCCTCGTCTATCAATTGATAGTCAAGAGTATGCGTGCATTCGTTCATCGATGCCTATTAATCTTGTGGTCCGTCAAGCCATTCTACTCTGGAATGACTAGGAGAAACAAACTCGAGTACCTTATCCATATCCAGGATTGGGTCAAAGCATTTGTAATCCACAAATCAAAATGCCAATCCAGCTTTTGATTCTGTTCTACCCTGGAGTATTACCCCCTTTTATGTTAGGATTTTCATGAGAATTGCACCAGCTCTTGTGAATTCTTGACGCAGTGATACTCCTCGCCCTCATTATTCATTTCTCGATTTTCGTTTTGTTGTAACCGGAATACCGACAGGTGAACTATGATGTGTGAAATCAATACCCCCAGCAACCATGTTGCTTAGTGGTTAATGGACGAAAATCTCATTCTTAGCGTGTTGATTATTGAATCATCGCCCTAAGGTTGATCGTGCTACCTAGTCCATTTTTCCTGGTGTATTCTTCGATCAAGAGTTAGGATGGTGTCAATCCTTGCTCATGTGATCACATCATCTTGCCTGAAAAGCAAGATTGTTCTCGAGCTTAGTAACATATCGGTGGTTCATGATTTTCTGAATTTCTTGGAAATATCATCAGGTTGTCCCCTGACCGTTATGTTGAGATCGTGATCCAGTTGGTTTTTCCCTAAACCACCCCTTCTCCAAGTGTCTATGTTGGATACCCCTGAGCTAGTTGGTTAAGCTGAAGGACAACTTGGAGAGTTGGAAGATGAAAGCTTTGTCTGACTTAGTTCATTCCAAAGGGATATCTCTTTGTATATGTGTGTTGAAGAAAGATGATATCTTCATCGATTGATCTCCGTGACCAATTGCTGGACCTATTGTCTTGCCAAAACTTTGATTTGAGTGTGGGCTATTCTCAAATCAAATCAGAACCAATGATGTTCGTAATGTTGTATTACTCGTGGTTGATCCCTCGAGTATACACCATTATATCTTTTGGTCTGGTCAATTCTATCACCTTGCTCACATAATCGTGGTATTCCATCCATATGGAAACCTGGATGAATTGTTGTTGAGCCCATCAGTAGCATTTTGTCTCATCCATGATTCGTGTTGAACATCCAGCTAGTGTTGGGAACTTTTATAAGCATTATCTTCATGTCTCGTGCATGAAGCATATGTTCGGATGAAAGAAGTGACTTTCTCTAATTCATGTGCATTGATGCAAGTTGCCGCCGTGAATTCGGGAAAGTTGGCTTGCTTCCTCTGGAATCATTCCAAGTCAGTCATGCATACGTGCGAAGTATTATGTGGTATGGAGACTTGCAACCTTCATTCTATATGTGTCCCTAGCACACCAAGCCACTAACTGATTTGTTCAAGGAGAAGGAGTTCCTTCATAAGAGCTAATCATGACTTATGTTAGGACCTCGTTATCCTTGATGATGGTTCCCCTACTTAACTCGGTAATGTTTTATTATAAGACTACTATGTGGTCATGCTTGTCTCGGACAACGTGTTCACATGTTGTAGCAGAACCAGCTCATGTTTTGGAGCTTGCTATCCCAGTTCATTTCCCGAGAATCTCGCAACGTCATCGTCGATTTGTGTTGCAAACTTTCATTTTTCTTTCTAGACTTGATGAGTCTGGAATATCCTGACACCAACCAGATCTGATTCTCAGGCAGATATGATGGTTGGAACGTGTCCCAAGAATTATAATATTGGTCTCTCTGTAACCGGGTAACGTGGATGTCGTGGCCAACACACCTAGCCGAAAGGCCTATTATTGTAGTATCTTGGTTGAAGAAGTTGACCACCTCCCCATAGGGACTTCGTAGGATTTACTCCCTAGTTGTCCCTTATGGATTTTGTGTTTCCGAAGTCCGACCTTTACTTGATGTTCTAGATATCAAACCATATCTATGAATGGGATACGCTAGTACATCAAGGAGAACATTAGAAGCGGAGTGCTAAATGTCTCTCGGTCGATCATCTAGATTTTGCCCCCTTGGTCTCGCTAAGGTGCAATCTGAGAAAGTGTTATCTTCCTTTGCATATGCATCGTCCATCACTATTCATCATGGTAGTATGTTGTGTTATCAGCACCCTTGACACGAATGTTGGTAAAACCTTGATGATTATGGAAATGCTCAAGTTCTTGAAAGCACGCACAAGCACTAGGTGCTATCATAGTTACTAACCGGGATTGCTCCCAGCTTCCTCGGTTATGCTATAACCATTCCAATAGTGGAATCACTCTCTGCTGTTGAGTTTCTTCCTAGTTACTAAAATCATTCCCAGCAATTGCACCTTGTTCCTAGCTCACTGCCATTGTGCCATCCTACTATGGACTACCCTTCGCAGTAATTACTGATCGGGATCATCCTCAAAGTGGTCCTACCATGGGTTCCATCCATTTCCGATGATAAGCAAAATCATCCCTTGTGTTGTCTTCAACAAGGTAAATCCACATCATCCATTCTAGTATGACATGCCATTCCTTCGCACTCCGCCAAACGATTGTTGTGTTTTGCCTTAGGCTGGTATAGAAAGTCTGAGTGATCTCTATATCAAAGGTAATTCTTTTTGCCACCTAAGGTAATAATCTATGAATCACCCTCCTCCAGGATGTCTCGCCGTGGTATCATGGCAACTCAACTCCTCGCTACATTGAGAACCATTCGCCACCCTCTTAAGTGTGGAATTGTTGTCTACCTAGTGAACCCTCGTCATCTGTTCCCCTCCATCCCTCTATATGTGTGCTTCGTATCTCAGTTCGAGAGATGTTGCTGTGTCTCATTCCGGGAGTTGATCCTGAGTTGTTCGATCTTTGAGAAGATCATCCTTCTAGAGCTTTTCCTTTCCTCTTGTTGTCATGTTAGTTGGAGTTCTCAGAGCAAGACAACGAGACGATCATTGTGATTGAGCCAACGCCCTTTTGAAGTGCAACCTGGATCGTGAAGATTGTGTTAGTTTGCGTTCCCCCTTCCATCTTACCCTACGCTTGAATCTCGGGACGAGATTCTTGTTTAGTAGGGGTGAGTTGTCACATCCCTGGTTCTAGTAATGCCTAGTGTTAGCTCTTGGTGATGCATCATGTTTACTTTTCACAGAAAATCTAAATGGGGATTGCCTAAACCCTAGCATCAAAGGAATTCACTAGGTTCAACTAAAATATTTTCAGTCAATCCAAATAGCTTTCAAAAATGTCCATCATTTCTGGAAAATGCTAGAAACCATAACCAGAGGTGTTGCACATTTTTCCATGACATATTTGGTCACTGAATAAAATCATATAGTATTTGCATTTGGGCATTTAAATGCTATTAAATATTTTAAATGCCCAAATAATCATAAACTGAAATGTTTACTGTTGTATATATTTTCAACAGTGGGCATCAGCAGTTTCATGATTTTTGAGTTAGCATTAGTATTTTAATAAAGCCCTAAAGATTACAGAGAAATAAAAAACAAAAACAATTAAAAGAGAGAGAGTGAACCACCTGGGCCACTTACCTGGCCCAAACCTACCTGGCGGTCTAGTTGACCGGTCCAGCCCACCACCGCAACACCCCTGTCATCTTCCTCCCTGGACAGAAGGACGAGCGCGTGCTCGCTGCGTGCTGGCCACGCGCTGCGCCACCTCCTTCTTCCGCCGCTACCCCGACGCGCCTATGAGCGCCACGCAACCCCCTGGTCACTCTCCCCCCTCTCTCCCGTGTCTCTCCCTCGTCTGCCCCTCTCCCCCGAGCATCACCGAGCAGAGCTCGTCGCCGCTGACACCATTCACCTCGGCCACCGGCCCTCCCTCGCCCATCAAGCATGTCCAGGAGAACCGACGCAGCTCCGTATTCCTCCTCGACGACCCATGCAACCGGGGGCGCACCGTAGTGTCTGCATCGCCCTCTTCTTCAACCTCGGACGACCGAGATCGCCGGCGCCCGGTCGCCATCTCCGACATCTCCCCCGAGCCGCTGGGCCCTCTAACCGACCCCCTGTAAGCCCCGCCATCTTTCAACCCTACCCCCGTTCTCTTTTGCTCGCTCTGGCCGCCGATTCCATCAAGGCCGAAACCCACCGCCGCACGAGCTCGACGCTGGTGTCACTCTGGTGACCATTTGGTCGTGCACCAGCGTCCAATGAACTCGAGGCTGCACGCAGGGCATGGCTAGCGCGTTAGTTGGTTCGTTTGCGCGCTGCAACACCAAACCCGCAACTCACCCGAGCGCCGGCCGCCGCCCAAACGCTCGCCGGCGTCGTTCCCGGCCACCGCACGCTCAACCACCCGCACCGCAGGACGCGGAGCACTCCAAGCTCTCCGTAGAGCCTAGTCGCGCACCAAACCGTCGCCGAACGGTGATTTCCGAAGCTCGCCGCCGTGTACTGTGGTCACCGGCGACTCATTGCCGGCGTATCTGACGTGGCGTCGTCATTAGCTGCTAATGGCCGCGTTAATCACCCCCTTGAGCCATTGCCAAGTGGGCCCATGTGCCTGTTTAGGTTAGCCTAATCTCCCTGTTAGTTTAGCGCTAATCCCGTGGACCCCATGTGTCAGCTCTGACTTTGGCCTAGTCAGCGTTGACTAGGCCCACCTGTCAGTGACACTAACCAGCCGTTAGTCACTGACCAGTGGGCCCCCTTGTTAGGTTTGACCCGGATGTGGTCAGTTGACCTGCTGACCTCAGCCTTGTGTCATGCTGATGCAGTAAATATTTTCTGGGATTTAAAATAAATCAAAAATGATTTATTTATTTCAGAAAATATCCAAAACTTCTAAAAATCATAGTAATTCAACCGTAACTCCAAATGAAATAAATTATATATGAAAAATGATCAAAAAAATCCAATCTATCAATCCGTACTGGTTTCATGCATGTTAGAACAATCTATGACTACTGTTTAGGACAAATGGTATGAATGGCATTTAAATAACCACATGTGGAGTTTGAATTTGAATCTTGGATTCAAACCAACTCCACTTAACCTGCTGCTAGATGCATTAGCTCAAACCACATCATATTTCCATGTCATGATCATGCATCATATTGTGCATTGTATTGATTGTGTTTCTTCTTTGTTTGTCGGTGCTTGTCCCCTCTCAGTAGACGTGTACCGACGTTGTGATCGATGACACCGATGAAGAGCTATACTATCTTCAGAAGTGCCAAGCAAGCAAAACCCCCTTGTTCATTCCGATACAATCCCACTCTCTCGCTCTTGCTCTCTTTTACTGCATTAGGACAACAACGATTCATCTGTTACTTGCTGCTGTAGTTGAACCCCCTTATCCTCTGCATGACCTGTCATTGCCACAGTAAATAGATGAAACCCACTAGCATGAGTAGGAGTTGTTTGAGCCCTGATGTGCCTACTCATTCATGCTTGTTTGTCATGCCTGCTATGCTTAGAGTTGTGTCAGGTCTGATTCATCGGGGATGAATCGGAGGTGTGTAAACATGTCCTACTGTGTGTGAGCTAAGTGTGTGAACACGATTTGGTAAAGGTAGCGGTGAGAGGCCATGTAGGAGTACATGGTGGGTTGTCTCATTGAAGCCGTCCTCAGGAACTGAGTTCTGTGTTTGTGATCCATGAAACAGCTACTACCACGCATTGGGCCCGAAACCAATGGACCCTCTCGGCTTCTTAATCACCCTTGTCCTCTGTCCAGGAGTTGCAAGTAGTTTCTGGTGTTTGTATTATGCTGGAGGCCGTGCGCAGCGCTGACCGGAGGGGTGGGCTGTTATGCGGTAGGCACGTGGCACGGTGTACCGGGCGCCCGTTTGATGTCTCGGGAACCCTGCACACATCGTTTGGGGCCGTATGTGGAAACCTCGGCCGGACTCCCTGCGGATGGAACCTGAATAGGCGATAAACCTGGACTAGAGACTTGACTGTTTAGGTAGGTCATGGCCGACACCCTCATTGGGCTTCCACTTGAAGGTTGCCGAGTACATGTCGTGTAAACGGCGGTAAGTGGTGAGAGCGTGTGTGAAGAAGTACACCCCTGCAGGGTTAACATCATCTATTCGAATAGCCGTGTCTGTGGTAAAGGACTTCTGGGTTGCATGTACAGTTCATAGACAAGTGAAAGTGGATACTTTAAAATGCGCAAGATAAGCGTGAGTTCTATGGATGGCGTTCTTGTAGGGAGACGGGAGCGGATCCATAGTGGTGTATTGATATGGTTAATATGTGGACTCGTGTGCGCCACCTCAAAAGAGTTACTTGCAGTCATAGTTCAGGATAGCCACCGAGTCAAAGCTGGCTTGCTGCAGTTAAACCCCACCATCCCTTTGTTGATAATGATGCATATGTAGATAGTTCCGATGTAAGTCTTGTTGGGTTCATTTGTACTCACGTTTGCCTATTTTATGTTTTACAGAGAGACTTTAGTCTCACTAGTAGTTCCGTGTGGACTTCGACGTTTAGCTTGTTACCTCAACTACGATCTTGTGCTTCGGCAGGATCTGGTAGATAGTCAGGCTTCTCAACATTTTCCATTTGTAGTTGTCCGTACTCAGACATGTTAATATTCCGCATGTGCATGACTTGTATGCTCTGAATGTTGGGTCGTGAGACCTATGGTTGTAATATCTCGCTCCTCGGAGCCTATTGAATAAATACTTGAGTTGTAGAGTCATGTTGTGATGCCATGTTGTATTTGCACATATCGAGCATATTGTGTGCATGTTATTGAAATGCTTGGTATGTGTGGGATCTGACTATCTAGTTGTTTATCCTTAGTAGCCTCTCTTACCGGGAAATGTCTCCTAGTGCTTCCACTGAGCCATGGTAGCTTGCTACTGCTCCGGAACACTTAGGCTGGCCGGCATGTGTCCTTCTTCGTTCCTGCGTCTGTCCCTACAGGGAAATGTCACGCGATGAATACCGGAGTCCTGTTAGCCCGCTACAGCCCGGTTCACCGGAGTCCTGCTAGCCCAGTGCTACAGCCTGGATTCACTCGCTGATGACCGACACGTTCGATGCTGGGTCATGGATGCCTGTCCCTATAAGGTTGTGCCACTTTGGGTTTACGACTAGCCATGTCAGCCCGGGCTCCTTATCATATGGATGCTAGCGACACTATCATATACGTGTGCCAAAAGGCGCAAACGGTCACGGGCAAAGGTAAGGCAACACCCGTGGGAATACCGTGCGTGAGGCCGCAAAGTGATATGAGGTGTTACATGCTAGATCGATGTGGCATTGAGTCGGGGTCCTGACAACTTTGGTATCAGAGCTTGACTGCCTGTAGGATTACCAAGCCAAACTGGTCGAAGTTGAGTCTAGAAGTTCTTTAGTTACATGTAGGGGAATTGATTGTGGGATGGAACGTAAGGCTCTTTTCACTCCTTATACCTTATGCCTTCTGATCTAAGTCATCTTATCATTCCTACGGGGTTAGGGAACTAGGCTTTCTCTTCTTTCTATCAGGATCACGTGTTACTAATCTGTAGACTTATAGGATTGTTGGATCCAAGCCTCAGTTCAGTTTCTACTATATCCGTGTATTCTTGATCTCAGAACTTTGATATTATGATGATCGAGTGGTTGTGCCACCATTTGCAGGATGTCTTAAATCTTTTTCGAGCATTTACAGTCGTTATGCTGTCCGAGTCATCCCAGGTTTCTAAATAGTCTGATGCATTTGCAAATCCCTTCTTACCGTTCTGATGTTCCTTTGGCCAGATTAACCACACCAACTAGTGTGTTGAGGTACTTCATTGCCTCGGTATATATGTTGGAGCTAGTATTATGACCCTAGGTGTCTTAGAGTACCACCTAGTAAGCTAGCCATGATTTGTGTTCCCAGTGTGATGATTCTGGCCTTTATTCTCGAAAGCATCCCGTGATGCCACTTAGTAGTAGGTATTCTACTCCTTGGGTTTTGAACCCGAGATTCACCCTAGTTACCTCGTGTTGATAGTGTTTGCTAGTTCCTTTAGGATATTAGTAACCTTTGCGATAGTCCTCGAGGTCCGTGGTATATCGTTCTTCCAAATACCATGAACCATTCTTGGCAGGAGTTCTTTAAACCAAAAGATCACAACCAGAGTGCTCTTGATGAGTTCTCCATTCTATATTGTGAATCTGCCAGTTCTACTTTCTGCATGGGTTATCCAGAAGAAATGTTGAGCTTTGCTCGACATACTAATCTATGCATCCACAACTCAGAAAATGATATGTTCTT
The DNA here is from genome assembly GCF_018294505.1 of Triticum aestivum. Classification (NCBI taxonomy): domain Eukaryota; kingdom Viridiplantae; phylum Streptophyta; class Magnoliopsida; order Poales; family Poaceae; genus Triticum; species Triticum aestivum. Next base: position 527,106,577 of record NC_057795.1, read on the forward strand.
TTGAGTTGTCCCTCCTTGTTGTCTTCCGACCCTCGTCTATCAATTGATAGTCAAGAGTATGCGTGCATTCGTTCATCTATCCCTATTAATCTTGTGGTCCGTCAAGCCATTCTAGTCTGGAATGACTAGGAGAAACAACTCCAGTACCTTATCCATATCCAGGATTGGGTCAAAGCATTTGTAATCCGCAAATCAAAATGCCAATCCAGCTTTTGATTCTGTTCTACCCTGGAGTATTACCCCCTTTTATGTCAGGATTTTCATGAGAATTGCACCAGCTCTTGTGAATTCTTGACACAATGATACTCCTTGCCCTCATTATTCATTTCTCAATTTTTGTGTTGTTCTAACCGGAATGCCGACAGGTGAACTATGATGTGTGAAATCAATACCCCTAGCAACCATGTTGCTTAGTGGTTAATGGACAAAAATCTCATTCTTAGCGTGTTGATTATTCAATCATCGCCCTAAGGTTGATCGTGCTACCTAGTCCATTTTTCCTAGTGCACTCTTCGATCAAGAGTTAGGATGGTGTCAATCCTTGCTCATGTCATCACATCATCTTGCCTGAAAAGCAAGATTGTTCTCGAGCTTAGTAACATATCAGTGGTTCATGATTTTCCGAATTTCTTCTCGGAAGTATCATCAGGTTGTCCCCTGACCGTTATGTTGAGATCGTGATCCAGTTGGTTTTTCCCTAAACCACCTGTCGGTGTCAAAACCGGCGGATCTCGGGTAGGGGGCGGATCCAATCGGTTTTAAGCCCAATCTGATTGTAGTCCGTTGCGAATCCCAGGGCGGTGATGCGATCCAAGAGCTCGTTGACAGACAAGAGCTCTATTGGATCCAGCCGCTCGGCAAGTTCCGAGCTGACGTGAAGATTGCTTTTGACGACTTGAGAAGTCATTGTCGAAGCAGTGGCCGGACGGGCGGTCATAAGGAAGCCACCTAGCCGGATAGTTTGGCCGGCGGCCAAGGCCCCTTTGGCGAAGATATCGTCCTTGAAGATGGGTGGAGGCATCCTTCCTATCGGCGACGACACAGAGGAACTCTCAATGAAAGCACCAATGTCGGTGTCAAAACCGGCGGATCTCGGGTAGGGGGTCCCGAACTGTGCGTCTAGGCGGATGGTAACAGGAGACGAGGGACACGATGTTTTACCCAGGTTCAGGCCCTCTTGATGGAGGTAAAACCCTACGTCCTGCTTGATTAGTATTGATGATATGGGTAGTACAAGAGTAGATCTACCATGAGATCAAGGAGGCTAAACCCTAGAAGCTAGCCTATGGTATGATTATTGTAATGGAGGTTATGTCCTACGGACTAAAGCCCTCCGGTTTATATAGACACCGGAGAGGCTAGGGTTACACAGAGTCGGTTACAATGGTAGGAGATCTACATATCCGTATCGCCAAGCTTGCCTTCCACGCCAAGGAAAGTCCCATCCGGACACGGGACAGAGTCTTCAATCTTGTATCTTCGTAGTCTTGGAGTCCGGCGGACGATGATAGTCCAGCGGACGATGATAGTCCGACTGTCCGGACACCCCCTAGTCCAGGACTCCCTCAGTAGCCCCCGAACCAGACTTCAATGACGATAAGTCCAGCGCGTATATAGTATTCGGTGTTGCAAGGCGGGTTCTCCTTTTAAGTTCCATGTACCTGCCGAACAGTGTCCGGCTTCCTTATAAATGCTGCGCTTCTTGGCTTCTACGCCCAATAATGGCCTTCTTCCACGCGTCGCACGAATGCGAAAAGCCAGGATATCTTTTATGTTCTACCCCCCAGCCGTGCAAATAATCTGCCTATAAGAGAGGCAAAAATCCAGATCCAAATCACACCATCTTCCTTCTGCGGATACTCATCGGAGCGCCTTTGACCCAGAATCCATTCCATCATGGACCGTCGACGCGGCTCCTCTTCTCGCGCTCCCAGCCCTCTGCCAGGAGATTGGAGGAGATGCTTTGTTCCGCACAATGAGCTGGTGAAGCTCCAAGCGGGGGGATATCTCCCCCCGGCCTTCATGGTCCCGGTTCAAGCCGGGCTGGCCACCTATCAGGGTGGGAAGCAAGAGGAGGCTACCCCAAGTCCCAACAAAGGGGAGCGGGTATGCTTCGTCCCCTATCTGATAAGGGGACTCGGATTTCCTATACATCCGTTTCTCCGCGGGCTCCTGGAGTTCTACGGACTCCAGCTCCACCACTTTACACCCGCCTCTATCCTGCATATCGCGGGGTACGTAGCTCTTTGCGAGCTATTTCTGGGCATCGAGCCCCATTTTGCACTGTGGAAGAGGTTGTTCTGCCTCGTACCCCGTTCTCACGAGGGGTCTATATATCAAGTGGGCGGCGCCGAAATATGGCGCATTGCCGGGACCAGATATCCATCCGGAACCCCTAAAAAGGCGTCCGAAGACTGGCCTTCGGAATGGTTTTACATAGAAGACGCTCCGCTGCTGGACCCTGTCCGGGTCAGCCTCCCGGAGTTCAATACTGCTCCTCTGAAGAAACGCCTTAGTTGGCGCCCGCGCAACCCCCAACTGGAGGAAGACAAGAGCGTCCATTATCTGATGGGCCGAATAAGATTACTGGCCCATTCCGGGTTGACCATGATTGGAGTCATGGCAACATGCATTATGCGGGGGGTGCAGCCACTGCAATACAGGGGCCACCCCATGTGGGATTTCAACGGGGAAGACGACGCCACCCGTCATGGCCGCAAGGGACCGAATTCGGCCGAGGATCTGGTGACGATCCTGTCCGGCCTGTACAAGGGGGAGAAGGAGGACTTCCTTCAGACGAACCCGTTGAATGGGTTCTCCATGAATAACCCCCGTCGTTGGGTAAGCGAACACTTTAAGGGCCCGACCCATGTTTTCGAAGTTTAAGCTTCTTATATTATGTCTTTGGCGCAGGAACTGCGTCGGATCGTGGAGGACATGATAAGTCCAGCTCCGCAACCCGAGGATCCAGAGAGATCCCAGGATCCGGCCTCCGAAGAGGATCCGGACGATTAGGTGGAGCTAATCGACGGGGTGTTCCACCAGCTAAGCATGGATAATGCTTTAGTCGCCATTACGGCTGACTACCCCGGACTATATCCGGCTTCCCAGGTGATTGTGACGGAAGTCCGGACACCATTATCTCTTCCTTGCCCATTTCTGACCTTCGCGTACGATGGTGTTTTGCAGGAAGCGCCTTCAAGGCGGGAAGCCGAGCCCGCGGCGGCTGACCAACAAAGGCCAGTCCGGACCAGTAGGCGCAAGAGGAGCACGGCACGGACTGAAACGTCGCCGCAAAGGTATAGCTCCTCGTTGATTATTTGGAGCAACGTTCCTAGGAAGCGTTTTGAGTGCTCATGATCTTTGTAGGAGAAAAAGCGCCCGCCGAACTGCGGGCGTGGAGGTTGCCAATCCAACCTCTACCAGCCGGGCTCCAACACCTGGCCTGGAGGGGGAGGCAAGCGCAAGGCGCGAGCCGGACACTCCTCCAACGGAAGATGCCGACAGACTGTCCGCCACCAAGTCTGAGGTGGAGAGCGCCATGAACCATAGGCGCCGCCGGACAGTATTTCGTGGCGTGTGCTTCTCCCCTGAGGCGTTGAATGCCTTTAACGCGGGGGACACGCACCTCCGTGCTGCTCAAGATGGTTTTACCAGAGCCATAGAGCAATATGTAAAAGACATACGGGTAAGAGAATTTGATAGCTATATATGCCAGTAGCCCCCGAGACTTAAAGTAGTTATGTTATCTGATTTAAGGATCATTTGAAACGCAGGATCTTACTGAAAAGAATACCCAACTGTCTCAGGAGCTGCAAGAGTGCAAGACCCAGCTTGAGGCTGCACTTGCTGCCACAGGAGGAAACACAGAGACCCTGGTAACACATTTTTTTGAAAAATATAAGCGCTATGCGGCGTGCGCGCAAGTCTAATAATGACATTGCAGGTGCTGCCGGACAAGATCCGGACAGGAAGGAACTGCTGTGCCAGCTGAAGGCCGGTGAGAGGGTGCTGAATAGAGTGCAGCAGGAAAGGAACAAGCTCCAAGATGCCCACGCCCAGCTTGGAGAAGAGCTGAAAGGTGTTCGGGTCGAGCTGTCCGGCTCCATTAAGGAGAATAAGCGGCTTCGTCGCGGCATCTATAGTAAGTGCTTGAGCGAACTCCTTTGAAAAGAAGAGTTCGGCGAGGAAGTCAATTGACAAAATATGTCTTGTAGGTATACTCACAGGTCGCCCTGCAGAGGAGATGCCCGTATCAACGGGTGATCAACTTCCCGAGCTGTTGCAACTGCTCGAACGAGTTCGGCAGGCGATGAGCGGCGTCGTCCAGGGTTTATGGCCAGCCCTCTCCCTACCCGAGGGCCTTGGGGAGCTTGCGGAGAAGCTTTAGGGAGTGCGGCAGCGCTTCCGTTTATGGAAGATTTCGGCCTGCCGCCAAGGTGCCAGGGAGGCTTGGGCCATGGTGAAGACGCGGTACAAGAAGGCGGATCCCAACCACATGGCCGAGGTCGGACCGGTGGGGCCTGATGGGAAGGAGATCCCTGTGAGTTTATTATACAGCCAAGTAGAGTTGGCTGCTAAATTTTCCCAATGGGACTGTAAGTTAGACAATCTGTTAGACGAGATTGAGGAGGAATACAGTCAGTAGATTAGACAATGTATTTTAAAATGACATGTGAAATGCCTTCTAGCCGGATTGTAGATCGTTTGTCTTTGCCGACCTTTTCGCTTCAACCTCGGGACCCTAGAGTCCGGAGTGTGTCCGAATACCTTCTTGGTTAAGAAACAACCAGGGTATGCATGGAGACCAGGCGTAGGGGTCATTAGTGCTTTATCAGACAAGTGCCCAACTAGTTATGTTATATTACATGGTTAGTAAGAAACATCTTCCAGGGAGAATAGTTCCGTTAAGGGTTCCTTTCCCTGGGAGGCATGCCCTAAAGTGCATGTCCGGACTGTGAAAAAAGCAGAAAAACATCTGGGGGCAGATGAATAAGTAGGTAAAAAAAATCATCTTTCAAGTCACCGACCGAATATTCCCTTAAGAACGCTAGCTTTCGGCTTCACCCAGTCTGAGGTACACATCCGGCTGACCCGGCAGTAACAATCGCAGAGGTGCTCCCTTTACCTCCTAGCCGAATAATCGGGAACGTAGGGGTAAGCACAGGAGCCAGGCCACCCAGCTTGGCCAAAACTTAAGTCATATCGATGCATATAATGGTGAATAAAAGGTACATGTGGAAGCTTGACACATGTGCTGGGCATGAAGCCCTTATAATTAAGCTTCTGGTAAAGAAGCCCCCAGGTATAATCAGTGCGGATGGCACATCAAGTGTATGCGAATAATGCACAAGTAGGCCCTTAAGGGCTTTCTAGGAAAAAGGGTAAGAGAAGAAAGAGAAACAGAAGACAGCTGAAGTGTAAAAATTTGGACGAGGGAAGGGGACGAACTCTTAGTCCAGCGCTAGGCATAGAATCTTCGGAGGCGGGCTGCGTTCCATGGGTTCGGCTCGAGTCGGTTGTCCGAGGCATTTCGTAGACGGTATGCTCCGCCAGTCAGGACTTGATCGATAATGAAGGGACCCTCCCATTTGGGCTTGAGTTTGTCCTTTTTCTTGTCCGGCAGGCGTAGAACTAGTTCGCCAACGTTATAAGTCTTGGCCCGTACTTCTCTGCTTTGATATCTTTGAGCCTGCTGCTGATAGAATGCGGAACGAGCCTTGGCAATGTCGCGTTCTTCCTCCAGTGCGTCCAAACTGTCCTGCCGATCCAACTCGGCTTCTCTTTCTTCATACATGCATACTCGAGGTGAGTCATGAATAATGTCGCAGGGCAGAACTGCCTCTGCGCCGTATACCATAAAAAATGGTGTGAATCCGATAGTACGGTTGGGCGTTGTCTGCAGCCCCGAGAGCACGGAGTCGAGCTCCTCTACCCAGTGCATGTCAGATTTCATAAGGGACCGCACTAGTCTGGGTTTAATGCCGCTCATTATTAGACCATTTGCTCGTTCCACTTGACCGTTGGTTTGAGGATGATAGACTGAAGCGTAATCGAGCTTAATGCCCATGTTTTTGCACCATGACTTAACCTCGTCGGCCGTGAAGTTCGTGCCGTTATTGGTGATGATGCTGTGGGGGACGCCATAACAGTGTACTACCCCGGATATAAAGTCTATCACTGGTCCGGACTCTGCCGTTTTTACTGGTTTGGCCTCTATCCATTTGGTGAATTTGTCCACCATGACCAATAGGTACCTTTGCTTGTGGGTTCCCCCTTTAAGGGGTCCAACCATGTCAAGCCCCCAGACCACGAACGACCAGGTAATGGGTATAGTTTTGAGGGCGGTGGGTGGCATATGGCTCTGATTAGCAAAGAGCTGACAACCGACGCATCTTTGGACTAAGTCCTGAGCATCTGCCCGGGCCGTCGGCCAATAAAATCATGTGCGGAATGCCTTTCCTACAAGGGCCCGGGCTGCTGCGTGGTGTCCGCCTAGTCCGGCATGAATTTCAGCCAGGAGGTTTCGCCCTTCCTCTTTGGAGATACACCTTTGAAGGACTCCGGTTGTACTTTTCTTATAAAGTTCTCCCTCATGGACCTTGTAGGCTTTCGATCGCCGGACTATGCAGCGGGCCTCGTTTTGGTCTTCGGGAAGTTCCTGCCTAAGCAAGTAGGCTAGGAATGGTTCTGTCCACGGGGCGATTACTGCCATTATGTCGTGGGCTGAAGGTGTCATGTCATCGGCTGAATCGCCGGTTGGCGCAGTTTTTTCCGGTTTGTCGTTTCCGGACTCCTCTTCCCATAGTACGGATGGCTTGAAGAGCCGTTCCAGGAAGATATTTGGAGGGACAGCATCACGTTTTGCACCGATGCGTGCCAGTACGTCGGCTGCTTGGCTATTATCTCGGGCTACATGATGGAATTCAAGTCCTTCAAACCGAGCTGACATTTTTGAGACAGCGTTGCGATATGCTGCCATTTTTGGATCCTTGGCGTCAAAGTCTCCATTTATTTGGGATATTGCAAGGTTTGAATCCCCGCGCACCTCTAGGCGTTGGATGCCCACGGAGATTGCCATCCGAAGACCATGTAGAAGGGCCTCATATTCGGCTGCGTTGTTGGAGTCCATGTATATTATTTGAAGTACATATTGGACTGTGTCCCTGGTCGGGGACGTCAATATGATGCCAGCCCCCAGTCCGGCCAACATTTTAGAGCCGTCAAAGTGCATAGTCCAATTGGAGTATGCGCCGTACTCTTTAGGGAGTTTGGCTTCGGTCCATTCAGTGACAAAGTCAGCCAAAACTTGTGACTTTATAGCTCGCCGAGGTTTGTAGGTTATATCGAATGGTAAGAGCTCAATGGCCCATTTTGCAATCATGCCCGTTGCGTCACGGTTGTTTATAATGTCATTAAGTGGTACTTCGGAGGCCACTATTATCGAACACTCTTGAAAGTAGTGTCGGAGCTTCCGGGATGCCATTAACACCGCATACGCTATCTTTTGATAGTGCGGGTAACGGGACTTGCAGGGGGTTAACACAGTGGATACGTAGTACACTGGTTTTTGAAGAGGGAATTTATGCCCTTCTGTCTCTCGTTCGACGACGAGTACCGCGCTTACAACTTGATGTGTTGCTACGATGTATAACAACATTGGTTCGCCCAGGTTGGGCGTAGCCAGGACCGGATTTGTTGCCAATATGGCCTTTATTTCTTCGAGTCCGGCAGTGGCAGCATCCGTCCACTCAAAGTGTTCGGTGCGCCTAAGGAGGCGATAGAGGGGCAGTGCCTTTTCTCCCAAGCGGGAGATAAAGCGGCTTAAAGCTGCCACGCATCCAGTCAATTTTTGAATCTGTTTGAGGTCTTTTGGAATATCCAACTGTGACAGGGCTCGGATCTTGGCCGGGTTTGCTTCAATTCCTCTACCGGATACAATGAAGCCCAGCAGCTTTCCGGCTGGTACGCCGAAAACGCATTTTTCCGGATTCAGCTTGATGTCATATGCTCTGAGGTTGTCGAATGTGAGCCTCAAGTCGTCTACTAAAGTTTCAACGTGTTTGGTTTTGACGACTACGTCGTCTACGTATGCCTCTACTATTTTGCCGATCTGGGTGGCCAGACATGTTTGGATCATGCGCTGATATGTTGCGCCGGTGTTTTTAAGTCCGAAGGGCATCGTGTTGAAGCAGAATGGTCCATATGGAGTGATGAATGCTGTTGCACCTGGTCTGCTTCCGCCATCTTGATTTGATGGTAGCCAGAGTATGCATTGAGGAAGCACAATGAATCGTGCCCTGCAGTAGCATCGATTATTTGGTCGATGCGGGGGAGGGGAAAGGGATCCTTTGGGCAAGCCTTATTGAGGTCTTTAAAATCGACGCATAGGCGCCAGAATTTGTCCTTCTTTGGTACCATTACTAGATTTGCTAGCCAATCCGGATGTTTGATATCTCTGATGAATCCGGCTTCCAATAGTTTGGCTAGCTCTTCTCCCATTGCCTGTCTTTTGGGTTCGGAAAATCGTCGAAGAGCCTATTTGACTGGCTTGAATCCTTTTAGGATGTTTAGGCTGTGTTCTGCCAATCTGCGTGGGATTCCGGGCATATCCGAGGGGTGCCAGGCGAAGATGTCCCAATTTTCCCGAAGGAATTCTCGCAGTGCTGCGTCTACATCAGGGTTCAACTGTGCCCCGATGGAGGCCGTCTTTGTTGGGTACGTTGGGTGGACCTGGAATTTTACTATTGCATCTGCTGGTTTAAAGGAGGTGGATTTGGATCTCTTATCGAGTATCACATCGTCCCTATTCACCATAGAGCGCAGCGCGGTGAGTTCTTCTGCCGTTAGGGCTTCGGATAGTGCCTCCAGGGATAATGCGGCTGTCTTATTTTTGGCGCGGAGTGCTATATCCGGATCACTAACGAGAGTGATTATTCCGCCGGGCCCGGGCATTTTGAGCTTCATGTACCCGTAATTGGGTACTGCTTGAAAAATTGTGAATGCCTCTTGTCCTAATATAGCGTGATATCCGCTGTTGAACGGGGCCACTTGGAACATGACTTCTTCGGATCTATAATTGTCCGGCGAGCCGAACACCACATCGAGTGTGATTTTTCCGATGCAGCGCGCTTCCCGGCTAGGGATTATTCCTCTGAAGGTTGTGCTGCTTCGCTCAATACGGCTCCAGTCTATTTCCATTTATTGAAGAGTTTCCTCGTAGATGAGGTTTAATCCGCTGCCGCCATCCATGAGGACCTTTGTAAGTCGAAAGCCGTCCACTATTGGACTAAGTACCAGTGCGGCTGGTGCTCGGGCTGTTCGGAATTTAGGTTCATCGCTGGCATTGAAGGTGATGGCTGTGTCGCTCCATGGATTTGTTGTTGCTACTTAGTAGACTTCGGCGAGGCCGCGGATTGTTCGTTTCCACATATTATTTGATGCGAAGGTCTCGAAGACTGTTGATACCATACTAGTATTGTTGGAGTGGTTTTCCGGGGCTAGAAGCTCCTCGCCACTTTTGGCCACCTGCCGTAATATCCAACATGCTCGAAGGCTATGTGTTGGGACGGCGCCCTCTGTACTGTGAAGTTTACAGGGTCCGCTGAGCCATCCCTCCAGTACGGTTCCGTGCCCTCTATGGGGTTTTTGCTTTTCGGTTTTTGTATTTGGGGCCTGAGTGTGATGCACCCTTTTGTTGCGGACTAGGGTTGTGTTCGGGGCCGGATTGTCCCAAAACTGGTTTTCGGTTTTCCGGAAACTCTCCATCGCACAGTACTTTCGTACTATGGACGCCAGATCTGCGAAGCGTGTAATTTCACGACGGCTGATGGCGTTCAATATTCCCTTGTCCGTGCAATTATTGCAAAAGATTGAGATTGCGTTTTCCTCTCGGCAGTCCTTTATCCTGTCCATAACCAGGAGGAATCTGGCCTAGTAGTGATGTACTATTTCAGCGGACTCTTGTCGTATTAGAGATAGATCTCATATGTCTGGGCGGGTGGGTGGAATAAAATCCAGAACCCTACCCATCTCAGGGCTTGAAGGCCATGAAGTTTCCAAATTTGGAAGCTTGGATTGCTGGACATTGTCCAACGAGTCCGGTCCGATGCCTGACTTTAAGTTTAGTGCTTGATCGAAGTCCGTCCCTCCGCAGAAATCCAGTATGGAGGGTTCGGGAGCCCGGACATGACTAGTTTTCAATAAAGGAGAAGAGTCGCCGCATTGTTCCTCTACCACTGCGACGTGGTGGGTGACCTGGGGAGAGTTAATCTCTCTCAGATCGGTTTTAAGCCCAATCTGATTGTAGTCCGTTGAGAATCCCAGGGCAGCGATGCGATCCAAGAGCTCGTTGACAGACGAGAGCTCTATTGGATCCAGCCGCTCGGCAAGTTCCGAGCTGACGTGAAGATTGCTTTTGACGACTTGAGAAGTCATTGTCGAAGCAGTGGCCGGACGGGCGGTCATAAGGAAACCACCTAGCCGGATAGTTTGGCCGGCGGCCAAGGCCCCTTTGGCGAAGATATCGTCCTTGAAGATGGGTGGAGGCATCCTTCCTATCGGCGACGGCACAGAGGAACTCTCAATGAAAGCACCAATGTCGGTGTCAAAACCGGCGGATCTCGGGTAGGGGGTCCCGAACTGTGCGTCTAGGCGGATGGTAACAGGAGACGAGGGACACGATGTTTTACCCAGGTTCGGGCCCTCTCGATGGAGGTAAAACCCTATGTCCTTCTTGATTAATATTGATGATATGGGTAGTACAAGAGTAGATCTACCACGAGATCAAGGAGGCTAAACCCTAGAAGCTAGCCTATGGTATGATTGTTGTAATGGAGGTTATGTCCTACGGACTAAAGCCCTCCGGTTTATATAGACACCGGAGAGGGCTAGGGTTACACAGAGTCGGTTACAATGGTAGGAGTTCTACATATCCGTATCGCCAAGCTTGCCCTCCACGCCAAGGAAAGTCCCATCCGGACATGGGACGGAGTCTTCAATCTTGTATCTTCGTAGTCTTGGAGTCCGGCGGACGATGATAGTCCGGCGGACGATGATAGTCCGGCGGACGATGATAGTCCGGCGGACGATGATAGTCCGGCTGTCCGGACACCCCCTAGTCCAGGACTCCCTCACCACCCCTTCTCCAAGAGTCTATGTTGGATACCCCTGAGGTAGTTGGTTAAGCTGAACGACAACTTGGAGAGTTGGAAGATGAAAGCTTTGTCTGACTTAGTTCATTCCAAAGGGATATCTCTTTGTATATGTGTGTTGAAGAAAGATGATATCTTCATCGATTGATCTCCGTGACCAATTGCTAGACCTATTGTCTTGCCAGAACTTTGATTTGAGTGTGGGCTATTCTCAAATCAAATCAGAACCAATGATGTTCGTAATGTTGTATTACTCGTGGTTGATCCCTCGAGTATACACCATTATATCTTTTGGTCTGGTCAATGCTATCACCTTGCTCACATAATCGTGGTATTCCATCCATATGGAAACCTGGATGAATTGTTGTTGAGCCCATCAGTAGCATTTTGTCTCATCCATGATTCGTGTTGAACATCCAACTAGTGTTGGGAACTTTTATAAGCATTATCTTCATGTCCCGTGCATGAAGCATATGTTCGGATGAAAGAAGTGACTTTCTCTAATTCATGTGCATTGATGCAAGTTGCCGCCGTGAATTCGGGAAAGTTGGCTTTGCTTCCTCTGGAATCATTCCAATTCAGTCAAGCATACGTGCGAAGTATTCTGTGGTATGGAGACTTGCAACCCTCATTCTATATGTGTCCCTAGCACACCAAGCCACTGACTGATTTGTTCAAGGAGAAGGAGTTCCTTCATAAGAGCTAATCATGACTTATGTTAGGACCTCATTATCCTCGATGATGGTTCCCCTACTGAACTCGGTAATGTTTTATTATAAGACTACTATGTGGTCATGCTTGTCTCGGACAACGTGTTCACATGTTGTAGCAGAACCAGCTCATGTTTTGGAGCTTGCTATCGCAGTTCATTTCCCGAGAATCTCGCAACGTCATCGTCGATTTGTGTTGCAAACTTTCATTTTTCTTTCTAGACTTGATGAGTCTGGAATATCCTGACACCAACCAGATCTGATTCTCAGGCAGACATGATGGTTGGAACGTGTCCCAAGAATTATAATATTGGTCTCTCTGTAACCGGGTAATGTGGATGTCGTGGCCAACACACCTAGCCGGAAGGCCTATTATTGTAGTATCTTGGTTGAAGAAGTTGACCACCTCCCCATAGGGATTTCATAGGATTTACTCCCTAGTTGTCCCTTATGGATTTTGTGTTTCCGAAGTTCGACCTTTACTTGATGTTCTAGATATCAAACCATATCTATGAATGGGATACTCTAGTACATCAAGGAGAACATTAGAAGCGGAGTGCTAAATGTCTCTCGGTCGATCATCCAGATTTTGCCCCCTTGGTCTCGCTAAGGTGCAATCTGAGAAAGTGTTATCTTCCTTTGCATATGCATCGTCCATCACTATTCATCATGGTAGTATGTTGTGTTATCAGCACCCTTGACACGGATGTTGGTAAAACCTTGATGATTGTGGAAATGCTCAAGTTCTTGAAAGCACACACAAGCACTAGGTGCTATCATAGTTACTAACCGGGATTGCTCCCAGCTTCCTCGGTTATGCTATAACCATTCCAATAGTGGAATCACTCTTTGTTGTTGATTTTCTTCCCAGTTACTAAAATCATTCCCAGCAATTGCACCTTGTTCCTAGCTTGCACTGCCATTGTGCCATCCTACTATGGACTACCCTTCGCAGTAATTACTGATCGGGATCATCCTCAAAGTGGTCCTACCATGGGTTCCATCCATTTCCGATGATAAGCAAAATCATCCCTTGTTGTAAGTGCATCTAGTGCCACCCCTAGTTGGTTTTGGAGTATTGACGACAAAGTTGGTTGAGGGACTAATGCGTTTGTGAGAATTGCAGGATAACGTAGGTAGTGTCCCTCATTGATTCGGTTTACCTACCGGAGATGACCCCTAAAAATGTATGAAGACATTGAAGACAATGGTGGTAAGAGAAGATACTCATATTGAAGACTATGACATGAGAAGACATTGTGTGAAGTCTATGGAGCGCGAAGACTGTGTGGTTTTGTTGTTTCATTCTCTTCTTTGTTGAGGCATAGGAACCACCGTACTGTTAAGTGGGGTCCAAATGAACTAAGTAAGAGTGACTGAAGTGATGCTCAACTCAAATCCTATGTCTTCGAGCGAAGACAATGAGAGCAAACCTTATCCAGAGCTGGATGATTCAGCTTTGCTTGTAGCCCAAGTAAAGTTGCCGCGTGTGTTTGAAATCTGACCGTTGGAACACGTGTCAGTTCCTCAGTGACTCAGGGTCACTTTGGACAAATCAGGTCGGGTTGCCTAGTGGCTATAAATAGCCCACCCCCTACACCATAAATTGGTGGCTGCTCAGAGCTTGTACGCAGCTTTTGTCGTTTGAGAGCAACCCACCTCAAAGCATTTGAGAGAGAAATCCTTCCGAGGACAAAGCCCAAACACCCAGAGCCAAAGAGTGTTAGGCATCACTGAAGTCTTTCTGTCTGTGTGACCTGAAGACTTATTACACTTGAGGACTGTGAATCCTCCAGCCGATTAGGCGTCGCGTTCTGAGCATCCAAGAGTCATTGTGGATTGTCGGTGAACGAAGTCTGTGAAGGTTTGGAAGTCTCCCATGAAGACTTACCAGAGTGATTGGGCGAGGATTGGGTGTCCTTAGCTCAAGGGGAATAAGGTGAAGACACGGTCTTCTGAGTTAAATCCCAGCCTTCCTAACCAGACGTACAGTTGTCACAGCAACTGGAACTGGTCCAACAAATCCTGTGTCTTCAACAAGCAACTGGTTCTATCCCTTCCCATCCTTACTTTAGTTTGTCTCCGTGAAGTCATTTCCTATCTGTGTATCTGTTTGACTTCATTTCTTGACTACTATTGTTGATTGGCTTCACACTATCTTCCATCTTGATCCTTACTACCTAACTGCTATCAATCCTGTACTTTCACATCATTGCATACTTGACTATGGCTTGTTTAGGGTAGTTTATCTTCCGCTGCATATCAATTAGGTTGTTTCTGTTGTTTGTCTTTGATACTTCCAAGTTTTGAAGACTTTCATAAAAATCGCCTATTCACCCCCCCTCTAGTCGATACCAGCACTTTCAATTGGTATTAGAGCAAGGTACTCCCTTGTTCTGTGTGATTCGGTTTAACCACCTGGAGTTTCAACTATGTCAACTGCAGGATTGAGGAACATATCGTGTCCCACCTTTGACAGTCATGAGTATCCCCGATGGAAGGCCATGATGAAGAAGCTACTCATGTCCATGGATAGCGAACTGTGGACCGTCACTGAGATTGGACTCACTGATCTATGCAAGATGGCAGAGGCTGATGACATTCGCAAGTTTACTCTATTGAACCACATAGCGAAGGACGTCATCTGCTGTCATTTGTCCCGAAATCAGTTCAGGAATGTTATGCACCACAATCACGCGAAGCTAATCTGGGACCGACTTTCTGATGTATACGAAGGTCATCGCACTCGTCATGATCCGCGGTTTGAGGACTACAAGGAATCTCTCAAGGAAATGACCTTTGCACCTGAATCATCATCATCCTCATCGTGCCACATGGCAAGGGGTGATAAGGTAACTGAATGCTATCTCTCTGAATCTAGTGATGATGAATCAGGTGATGAATTTGGCCCCAGTTATGACAAGCTTGCTTCCCTTGCCACTAAACAACAAAGAATCTTGGAAAAGGTTCAAGACATGCTTAGTAAGAGCGATGATATGTTGGGTGAAGAAATGGATCAGTCAAAAGCTTTGGCTGATAGTCTTCAGAGACTTCATGCTAAGTTTGACGCCCTTCAAGATCAACATAATGCTCTCTTATCTGATCATGAGAAGCTGTCTTCTGAATATCTTCAAAGAAAGCTACACCTTGAAAAAATAAGAGTGGATTATGAAGATCTTTGGAAGGAGCGAGATTCACTTCGCGCCCGACAGATCAGCTCCGCTCAGGAAGGATTTGAACCACCATGTCTAAAATGCATTGAGCGTGATAATGCTACATCTGTTGCTGAATGTTCCACTGCTGCTACTGTTTCATTGTCTTCACCTACTAATGTGGTCACTAACCCCTCTGCGGAGGATACCACTGCTATTGCTAATGAAAATGCTATGTTGAAGACATTGCTTGAAACAGGGATGTACAAAAGTTTGAAGGGACATCAGACTCTCTGCGATGTCCTCAAAAAGCAGATTCTGAACCGAAACCCTAGGAAAGAGGGTGTTGGGTTCGAAAGGAAAATGAATGTTGATGGCTCGTACTGGAAGCCTGATCAGTAACCCAAAACCACATGGGTTGCTGCAAAGGAACCTTCAGTAGATCCATCCACCTTATCTGGCTTTACCTGTGCTAATCCTATTATCATTGATGAATCCTTTGATGCAAACTATAAGCTGTTCAAAAACCAGAATGGTGAAGTGTTTGCCAGGTACATTGGTACTAACTGCAGGAATGGACCACCTATGAAGAAGATCTGGGTACCCAAGCAGTACATTGAGAATCTTCCTGTGAATGTCGTCATGACACCATCAAGGAAGAAGACAAACCCCAGACCAATAGCTCCATGTGGCCCAAAGGCTTCATACAGATACAAGACTCAGATGAGTCACCCTAACGCCAGTGTTTTACAGGGAAATCATGCTCAGACTTATGAATATGAGCGTGTATCTTCGAACCGCTATGTTCATAGGACTAAGAACTTTTCTGCTTATTCATATGAGTATCATTCATCTCTTACAAGGCTATTTGCTAGGGCTTCAAAGCCAAAATTCTCAGATGCTGCACTTAGACTCATTGCTTCTAAGCCCCCACTGAAGATGTGGGTGGCAAAGAAGAACTAACTCTCTTTTGCAGAAAACGGTCTCCAGCCAGCAATCAATGGCGTCCGATACTATTGCTGGGGACCTAAAACTCATTGAGGACGCACGATGAAATGTCATTCTATATGCTTCACATCTGAATTTCTTATCAGTCGTACTATGTCCTAACTTTGATATAAGCTGTGACTGTCCCTATATGTGTCAAATGCTTATGCTTCACAACACTCTTGTGAAACCTATCCTCCTAACTGCACTGTAGGGTACATCACCAAAAGCTTCAGAATGGATCATGGACAATGGATGCACAAATCATATGACTGGTGATCGAAGTCTTCTCATGGACTCAACCTTATGTCCATCCGACAAAAGTCACATTACATTTGCTGACACTGGTAAAAGCAAGGTATTGGGTCTAGGTAGAGTTGCAATCTCAAAGGATCAACACATGGATAAAGTGATGCTTGTTGAATCCCTTGGTTTCAACTTAATGTCTGTCTCAATGCTTTGTGACTTGAACATGATTGTGATATTTGGCAAATATCGTTGCCTTGTACTAATGGAATCTGACAAATCTCTAGTCTTTGAAGGGTATCGAAAAGATGATCTATACATGGTAGATTTCTCAGCAGGACCATAGCTTGCCGTATGTCTTCTCACAAAAGCTTCAGAATGCTGGCTCTGGAATCAAAGGCTGGGACATGCTGGAATGAGAAACTTACACTCACTTGTCAAGAAGAAGCATGTTATTGGCATCGAGGATGTCAAGTTCAAGAAGGATCATCTGTGTGGTGCTTGTGAAGCTGGAAAGATGACAAGGGCAAAGCACCCCTCGAAGACAATCATGACAACATCTCAACCCTTCGAGCTATTACACATGGACTTATTCGGACCTACCCACTACTCCACCCTCACAACAACTGCCTGTCTCTATGGCTTCGTCATTGTTGATGACTACTCAAGATACACATGGGTTCATATAATTCTCTACAAGACTGAAGTGCAAGATGTCTTCAGGCGCTTCGCAAATCGAGCAATGAACAATTATGGCGTGAAGATCAAGCACATTAGAAGTGACAATGGCACTGAATTCAAGAACACTGGACTTGATCTGTATCTGGATACAATGGGAATCACTCATGAGTTCTCTGCTCCGTACACACCTCAGCAAAACGGCATTGTTGAGCGCAAAAACAGAACCCTTATTGAGATGGCTCGAATAATGCTAGATGAGTACAAGACACCAAGAAAGTTCTGGCCTGAAGCTATTGATACAGCATGTCACATCATCAACCGTGTATACATTCATAAGCTTCTGAACAAAACATCATATGAGCTACTTACTGGCAAGAAGCCAAACGTCAGTTACTTCAGAGTATTTGGAGCAAGATGCTGGATAAAGGATCCTCATCACAAGTCAAAATTTGCACCAAAGGCTCACGAAGGCTTCATGCTTGGCTATGGAAAGGATTCACACTCCTACAGAGTCTTCAACCTTTATCTATACAAAATCGTTGAAACTGTGGATGTGAAATTTGATGAAACCAATGGTTCACAGAGAGAGATCATGCCAAGTACACTGGATGAAGCTCCCTCAAACGAGGCAATCAAGCTGATGGGAATTGGTGAAATCATGCCCTCTGAAGCGCAGCCTGAAGAGGAACTTATCATCTCTGCACCAAATCAACCTGAAGACAATGCTTAGACCGAAGACAATCCGTCCAATGATGACAATGATCAGCCAGAGCAAAATCTTCGTCCTGTTCATCCCCGTGTTGCAAATGAAGTTCAAATAGAGAAGATAATTGACAACATCAATGCACCTGGTCCGCTCACTCAATCAAGAGCAACACAGCTTGCAAACTTCTGTGAGCACTTTTCATTTGTGTCTATATCAGAACCCAAGAAAGTTGCTGAATCTTTTATGGAACCAGAATGGATTCAAGCCATGCAAGAAGAACTTCAACAATTCAAGCTGAATAATGTTTGGGAACTTGTCAAGCGACCTGACCCTCGCAAGCATAACATTATTGGAACAAAATGGATATATCGAAACAAGCAAGATGAGCATGGTCAAGTCGTCAGAAACAAAGCACGTCTTGTGGCTCAAGGATACACTCAAGTTGAAGGAATTAACTTCGATGAAACATTTGCTCCTGTTGCTAGGCTTGAAGCTATTCGCATACTGCTAGCCTATGCTAATCATCACAATATCTTGCTATATCAAATGGATGTAAAGAGTGCATCTCTCAATGGCAGGATTGAAGTAGAAGTATATGTCGCACAACCACCTGGCTTTGAAGATCCAAAACATCCTGATATGGTTACAAGCTAAACAAAGCACTGTATGGCCTCAAACAAGCTCCTCGTGCCTGGTATGATACAATCAAAGACTTCCTGAAGAGTAAAGGCTTCAAACCTGGATCCCTCGATCCCACTCTCTTCACGAAGAAATATGATGGTGAACTGTTTGTGTGCCAAATATATGTGGATGACATAATCTTCGGATGCACCAACCAGAAGTATAGTGATGAGTTTGGGTACATGATGCAAGAGCAATATCAAATGTCCATGATGGGTGAGCTGAAGTTCTTCCTCGGTCTTCAAATTCGTCAGCAAAGGAATGGCATCTTCATATCTCAAGAAAAATACCTCAAAGATTGTCTGAAGAAGTTTGGAATGGAAGACTGCAAAGGCTACTCGACGCCAATGCTAGCCAAACACCATCTTGGTCCCGACGACAATGGTAAAGAGTTCGATCAAAAGGTATACCGCTCCATGATTGGATCTTTGCTTTATTTATGTGCATCTAGGCCAGATATTATGCTTAGTGTTTGCATGTGTGCTCGATTCCAAGCGGCACCAAAGGAATCACATCACTTAGCTGTGAAGCGAATTCTTCGATATTTGGCTTACACCCCATCACTCGGATTATGGTATCCCAAGGGCTCAAAATTTGATTTGGTTGGATTCTCGGATGCTGATTATGCTGGTGACAAGGTGGATCACAAGTCTACATCAGGCACATGCCATTTTCTTGGTCGATCACTTGTCTGTTGGTCTTCGAAGGAGCAGAACTGTGTATCACTCTCAACTACTGAATCTGAATACATTGCCGCTGGATCCTGTTGTGCTCAGCTTCTATGGATGAAGCAAACTCTCAAGGACTATGGCATCAATCTGAAACAAGTACCTCTCTTCTGCAACAATGAAAGTGCCATCAAAATTGCCAACAATCCAGTCCAACACTCGAAGACAAAGCACATTGAAATTCGTCATCACTTTCTCAGAGACCATGTTATGAAGAAAGATATCGATATCATGCACGTCAACACTGATGAGCAACTGGCAGATATCTTCACAAAGCCCTTGGATGAGAAAAGGTTTTGCAAGTTACTGTGTGAGCTAAATATCTCGGAATCCTCTAATGTCCTGTGATCAGGCACACATCCTAACACTTATGCATGTTGATGACTTAGATGTGCAACACACAAAGTAATGTATATCTTCAATCAATGAAGATTTACACTCTGAGTGTGAATACATTAACATGGAATTTGACTTCAGAGCGCCACGATAATTGTGCGCCGTGTCTGGGTCTAATACTTCCTATACGATGGGTAACGCCACCACCAACTTCCTTTGTTTGAAGTGTTTCACTCAAGGCGTTATATTGCAATGACTTTGCATTTGGTTTGTCTTCAGTTTCACTTTGTCTTCATGACTTTCTGCACTATGATGATTTGATTGTTTTCTGATATATATATATACTAGTGTTCTGTCCTCTACATCATTCACTTATAGCTATGTCTTCAAGATTGGATCTTTTGAACTAAGTGAATGTGATCGGACCCTAACCTCTCTATGCTTCCTATCTTAAACTCTATCTGTCCAAATCATATGCATTCTGTTGAAACTGTCGAATGTCTTCTCTACGTCCTAGTCAGCAGAAGGCAAAGAGACAAACATTAAATCTGTTTTAAATGTCTTATCTTTATTGTTGAAATCCGGAGAAGCCGAAACAACTCTCCGACATGCCTGGCGGGCGTGGGAACGTGGGACAACCCTGGGTGTGTTGCATGCTTGCCACGTACCCCTCAGATATGAACCGCTAGGGGCACTAGCGTAATTGCGCTGTGTCTCTCACCTACTTATAAATACTCGTCCCCTGCGGTAAAGAAATTCTTCTTCCACCTCTCCACCTCCGTCAAAACCCTAGCGCCACCGCTAGCTCGTGACGACGCTGGCGATGAAGCGCTTAGCTGCCGCGACTTCTCCGACTCCGTCCTCACGCCGGCCGCGGACATCGTCCTCTCCGCTGTCGCCGTAGGTGTCCTCCGTCGCTAAGTTAGGGCACGGTGGGCTGAACTGCTCGGTCTCCTATTCTTGATCTAGCAGTTCTTCGTGCGGTAACTATAACTCTATTTTTACCACCTTTTTGATCTTCAAGATTCATCCTGTTTACCGAAAGGTGTTTCTGTCTGTTCAAGTTAGATCTAATCTGCCTGCATCTCATACTACCTAGTCGATTCACTTAGATTTCCTGTCTAGTTTGATTCCTCACTTGTACTTATTCACGGATTGGTACAAATCTGGAACCAACTCACCTATATAAGTGAATGTCTTCGCATCATGAGGTCAATGTCTTCAAATTGATTTATCTTCAAAATCTTCTGAGAATGCATATGACCTCTTCCCCTTCCCTCGCATCTCTAATGCTGTCACAGGTACATGTCCGTGGGAGAATCCCTTGGTTCCCATAGTCTGCATTCGTTTGCAGAATACTTACAGCATCATATAAATTCTCCTGAAGCCAGTTCCTGCTTGACCAGCAAGCGTAAATCTCTGAAGCCTTTGAACGTGCTGAAGCCATTCAGTTTGAAGTTCATGGCCGTAGAAAAATTAGCAAGGAAGGGTGGCAGACAGCGTAGAGAAGGAACATCCAAAGATCTGCCTGATGATTTAGCAGAACTATACAAGACAGATCCTGAAGAGAACTATCATCAGAAAAAGATGCGAATCCAATGGATTCATCGCTATTGGGCTGAGGAGTGGTTCAAGTACAAGTTTGTGACGAAGGAATATGCAGAGAAGAATGCCATCAAGAGACCTTGGGGAGATATTCTCTATCGAGGCCTTCATCCCAAGACCAGAGCTGAAGCCATTGACCAAGGCTTCTATCCTTGCATGGTCGTGGCCCACAGCCTGAGAACACAGATCCCACTTCACTACTCTGGTGTCGTGACGACTCTCTCTTCAAGCACAACTACCAGTTTGTTGTGGCTTCGGCCAAGAAGAACAAGAAGTCCTTGGGTTTGGACTTCAACCCAGGTCCCTCTGCTCCCCGTGCTGACGGCTCCCGTGAAGCTAATCCCAATGAGATCGGCCCCTTCTCCAACCTTGACGGCCTCATCACTTACATCATGGTCCAAGGTGCCAGAGTAGATCATTCTGACAATGGTGCTGCCTCTGATGAAGCCCCTGCTCCTCCTCCAAAGCCGCAGAAGTAAAAGAAGTTAAAGGCTTCAACCTCAGCTGCACCTCCGAAGACTTTGCGTGCGAAGCCACTGGCCACTGCACCTCCTGAAGCCAGTGTGCAGTCTGAAGATCAATCTCGTGTCTCCAAGAGAACGGAGAAGAAAAAGCAACTGGTCAGACCATCTGATCAAAGAGCCTTGACTCCTACTGCCATTTTGCGTGAATAACCCATTGATCTTTCAAGTGATGAAGATCTTGCTGATGATGCTCTTGAGCAGCTGATAAAGAGCAAGGAAGAAGCAGAAATCTTCAGCAACTTGCCTCTCTTTGATGTGGCCATCATCCACAATTTCATTGATGAGTGGTTCGACACCCCGAATGTCAGCTCTGAAGATTTACAGCTCCCCATTGGCCTCAGTGTCGCCTTCAATGGCGCCATTGCTTCCGAGCTAGCTCTCGCTCAGCGCATCGTTGAGCTCAAGAACAAGATTGACTATGAGAAGGCTCAATTCAAGAAGCATGTGGCCAAGCTAAGTGTTCAAGGCGTCAAAAACTTCAAGGTCATGCTGCATGAGCTTAAAGAAGCTTTTCTGAAGAAACGCCAAGAAGCTCAAGGCTCTCGAGAGCGCATGAAGATTTTGGCTGATAAGTGTGTGCTCGCCTACAATGAGGCTAAGAAGCGCAAGTCACTTGGCCGTCCTGGCATTGACCCCAGGATGGCTGCAAAGAAGAAGAAGAAGCACCCTGAGCAGCCTGAACCTTCAAGCCAAGAAGCCCCTCGCATTATCTTCCCAAGCAGCATGACTGGCTCGAAGCCAAAGGTCTCCACAACCGCTTCAGAACAGAAGAAGACAAGGGCTGCCGAGGCCGATGCCAGAAAGAGAAAGAACACTAAAGCCTCTGATGCCGCTCCCTCCAAGAAGAAGCGCAAGACCAAGAAGACTAGGGCTGCTTCCACAGAGCCCTTAGTCGTTGAACCCATTTCCGTGGTTCGCCCAGCGTCAGAACATCAAGAACGATGAATGATAGTCCATGAGCCTGCTCCCACAGAGGCTCATGTGGCTGAAGATATTCCAGCAGCTGAACCCACCGCTGCTGAAGACATTGGTCATGATGACAATGTAGCTGATGATGAAGTTCTTCCTTAGATCGAACATGAAGTGGTATCATCGCCTGTTCATACGAACAGCGAACTCATCAGCATTGGTCGTCCATTGACTCCAATTGCTCAGGATGCATCGTGGGGTGATCACCCACAACTACAAGACTCCCCCAGTACTCCCCAACAACAACAATAAGCTACCCCCAACGTGCAAGAAGAGGATGAAGACTCTCAGGCTCAACCAACTCCATCTCCGAAGGTGAAGCCAGCACTTCGCAGGCTTCGCAGAGGACAAAGGCCTGAAGTCTCTCTGTCGAGCGTTCCAGAAGGAGAAGTGCAAAGTTCACCCGCTGCACGACAAGTATTTTCTTAACCTGATCCAACTGTGAATGTCTCCGAGTCTGAAGCACATGCTGCTGAAGACATTCCAACTGCATCAGCCGAAGAAAATGAAGAAGAAGTATGTGTTCCTACTCCCCCAGCAATTGAAGAAGAAGCAGTTCATGATCTGAATGTGCCTGTGCCCGACCCTCCTGCTCGTCAAGAGGAGGTTGACAATGTTGAGGCTGCCACCACCAACGCCAATGAAGCCAGTGACGTAGTCATGGCTGACGCTAATGTGGAGCCTGCACCAACCAGTGTGCCTGAAACCAATGAGGCCACTGTGCCTGAAGATTATGAGGCCCCTGCACCTGAAGCCAATGAGGATGTTGCACCTGAAGCCAATGAGGATGTTGCACCTGAAGCCAATGAGAATGCTGCACCTGAAGCTAATTTGATAACTGCTCCCGAAGCACCTGTCGTGCAGCCTGATGCCTCAACTGTTGCCCCTGCTCCTGTTCCGCCACCAAGGCCTCACACAATTGAGCAAGCATACATCATGGTCAGCTTACTACTATCAGATGGCCTATTCTGGTGCCTCCGCCTGCTGCCTCAGGCCCGCAATTTGACTATCATGTTGAGCATAGGCCTCAGGTTTAGAAGCCAAAGCCCAGGTTGCCAAGGTTTCCAGGTACTGCCAACTCACCAGGGTCATTCAATGCTAATGACTTGAACAGCCACAATACCTTCTTTGACAGCGCCAAGAACCTCTACTCCAAGCCAAGGATATCATCCGATCGGTTCTGGAGCTATCAGCAGAGAAGCTATTACTCATGCGTGCTATATGATCAAGGGCGCATTTTCCCTCATAGGCGCCTTGACACTGAAGCTATTGCTGGACTACCGTGCTTAGAAGAAGCACTTGACTGCTTTCGTGATGCTGGTCTGCTCCACTTTGTGACAGACAAAGAACATTGGAATGAAGAGCTATTGCTTCAATTCTATGCCACACTGCACATTTGCGGCTACTACAGAGACATCAAGACATGGGTTCTCGAGTGGATGACTGGAAATGTTCATCATGAAGCCAAAGCTACGGATATCATTGAGCTTACAGGGCTAGCCACTCCTGGAGAACTGTATGAATCTGACTGTCAGCTACACCGGAATGCTGTAGAGAGTATCTTCCATAAGCCAGAACCCAATATGAGCCAGATGTTGAGCATGATGAAGCCTTTGCCATCTGACGCTGAGTATCCCACACATTTCTTTGTTGAAGACCTTGAGTATCTGCCTCGCACCATATATCATATCATCAGGCGAACTCTATGGCCAGTCAAAGGACACTCATCAGCGGCCAAGCTTGAAGAAGCTATGAAGACTTTGGTCTTCTATATTCTCAATGACATCAGCTTCAACACTCAAGACTTCTTCATTAGGCAACTTGCTGCTTCCGGCTCTGACCTATTTGGCCTGAAGTTTTATGCTCCATGGGTTATGCGCCTCATCAAGCGACACTCATCTATCAATTATCAGCCCTCTGCTCGCAATCATATAATCTTTCTGCCAGAGGTTGATATGTCAGTTGATGCTATATACTCTGACCCTGCCAAGACGCCGCTTTGTCTTCAGAACATTGAGCATCAAAGCTTCACTCAGCCTATTGAAGGTGTTCAAGCAGCAACACGAATCTATCCACGGGCTGGTAACACTCATCTGCCTCATAGAGCGCCCACTGAAGCCACTGAAAGCACCATTGCACAAAGGCCTCAGAAGCGTTCTCGCGTTCTCAATGACCGAGAACTTCTTGTGGCTCTTCATCAGAAATAGGATAAGCATCATTTCTGGCTCAAGATACAGATGCAAAGCCTCTTGGTGGATGTCAATCGCATTCGCAACCTTGCCACCAAGAATGCCTTTGTTGCTCATGAAACCTGCCGGCAATCATGGAAGAGTTTGACCTTGCTCAGTGCTGAAGCAGATCTTCAAGACGATGGATTCAATGAACGATTCCAGTTCGACTCCACTCCTCCACGGACTGCTACCCTGCGTCGAACTCCATCTCTTGAAGACTCTGAATATTCCTCCTCCGCGGCAACGGTAAATGCCAGAGTGATCGATGATGAAGATGATGCTACTTCACCACCTCCTACTACTGCGCGCATCGACACTGCACCAAGTTCGTCTGCACCGCCAACCAACGACGACAACCCTGCTGCTTCACCTACTCATGATGACGAGTAGATGCTCTATGTCTTCAAACATTTTTGGTCCTTACTGACAAAAGGGGGAGAAGCGTATGAGTTGATAGTCTTCAAGCGGGTTCATATGGGCGGTTGCACTATATTTTGCTGCGTGCTTACAACTCTTGTGTTTTGAAACATTTGGTTCTTTGAGTTGTAACACCTAAACTTGATGGTCGTCTGCTACTTCTGCTGCTTATTTGCTTTACTATGATGCGATGATAAATTCCGCATGTGCGATGATAACTTTTGCACTTAGATCATTTTGCAGACGTCCATTTTTCATTATGCATGTCATTCTTCTTGATATATCATTTCATGAATGATGAATTATCTTCATAAGTTGAAGTGGATCTCCACAAGTACAACCTGCCATGTGCATTTGCATTCCAAAAGCAAATTACTTATATGCACATCTTCAGGGCGAGCCCTTACAACTTATGAAAACAATTCCCTATCCTTACAATTTCACATACTTTATCCCCGTTGAAAACTTCAACCAGTTTGTCATCAATCACCAAAAAGGGGGAGATTGTAAGTGCATCTAGTGCCACCCCTAGTTGGTTTTGGAGTATTGACGACAAAGTTGGTTGAGGGACTAATGCGTTTGTGAGAATTGCAGGATAACGCAGGTAGTGTCCCTCATTGATTCGGTTTACCTACCGGAGATGACCCCTAAAAATGTATGAAGACATTGAAGACAATGGTGGTAAGAGAAGATACTCATATTGAAGACTATGACATGAGAAGACATTGTGTGAAGTCTATGGAGCGCGAAGACTGTGTGGTTTCGTTGTTTCATTCTCTTCTTTGTTGAGTCATAGGAACCACTGTACTGTTAAGTGGGGTCCAAGTGAACTAAGTCAGAGTGACTGAAGTGATGCTCAACTCAAATCCTATGTCTTCGAGCGAAGACAATGAGAGCAAACCTTATCCAGAGCTGGATGATTCAGCTTTGCTTGTAGCCCAAGTAAAGTTGCCGCGTGTGTTTGAAATCTGACCGTTGGAACATGTGTCAGTTCCTCAGTGACCCAGGGTCATTTTGGACAAATCAGGTCGGGTTGCCTAGTGGCTATAAATAGCCCACCCCCTACACCATAAATTGTTGGCTGCTCAGAGTTTGTACACGGCTTTCGTCGTTTGAGAGCAACCCACCTCGAAGCATTTGAGAGAGAGAAATCCTTGCGAGGACAAAGCCCAAACACCCAGAGCCAAAGAGTGTTAGGCACCACTGAAGTCTTTCTGTCTGTGTGACCTGAAGACTTATTACACTTGAGGACTGTGAATCCTCCAGCCGGTTAGGCGTCGCGTTCTGAGCATCCAAGAGTCATTGTGGATTGTCGGTGAACAAAGTCTGTGAAGGTTTGGAAGTCTCCCTTGAAGACTTACCAGAGTGATTGGGCGAGGACTGGGTGTCCTTAGCTCAAGGAGAATAAGGTGAAGACACGGTCTTCTGAGTTAAATCCCAGCCTTCCTAACCAGACGTACAGTTGTCACAGCAACTGGAACTGGTCCAACAAATCCTGTGTCTTCAACAAGCAACTGGTTCTATCCCTTCCCATCCTTACTTTAGTTTGTCTCCGTGAAGTCATTGCCTATCTGTGTATCTGTTTGACTTCATTGCTTGACTACTATTGTTGATTGGCTTCACACTATCTTCCATCTTGATCCTTACTACCTAACTGCTATCAGTCCTGTACTTTCACATCATTACATACTTGACTATGGCTTGTTTAGGGTAGTTTATCTTCCGCTGCATATCAATTAGGTTGTTTCTGTTGTTTGTCTTTGATACTTCCAAGTTTTGAAGACTTTCATAAAAATCGCCTATTCACCCCCCCCTCTAGTCGATACTAGCACTTTCACTTGTGTTGTCTTCAACAAGGTAAATCCACATCATCCATTCTAGTCTGGCATGCCATTCCTTCGCACTCCGCCAAACGATTGCTGTGTTTTGCCTTAGGCTGGTATAGAAAGTCTCAGTGATCTCTATATCAAAGGTAATTCTTTTTGCCACCTAAGGTAATAATCTACGAATCACCCTCCTCCAGGATGTCTCTCCGTGGTATCATGGCAACTCAACTCCTCTCTACATTGACAACCATCTGCCACCCTCTTGAGTGTGGAATTGTTGTCTACCTAGTGAACCCTCGTCATCTGTTCCCCTCCATCCCTCTATATGTGTGCTTCGTATCTCAGTTCGAGAGATGTTGCTGTGTCTCATTCCGAGAGTTGATCCTGAGTTGTTCGATCTTGGAGAAGATCGATCCTTCTAGAGTTTTTCCTTTCCTCTCGTTGTCATGTTAGTTGGAGTTCTCAGAGCAAGACGACGAGACGATCATGGTGATTGAGCCAACGCCCTTTTGAAGTGCAACCTGGATCGTGAAGATTGTGTTAGTTTGCGTTCCCCCTTCCATCTTACCCTACGCTTGAATCTCGGGACGAGATTCTTGTTTAGTGGGGGTGAGTTGTCACATCCCTGGTTCTAGTAATGCCTAGTGTTAGCTCTTGGTGATGCATCATGTTTACTTTTCACAGAAAATCTAAATGGGGATTGCCTAAACCCTAGCATCAAAGGAATTCACTAGGTTCAACTAAAATATTTTCAGTCAATCCAAATAGCTTTCAAAAATGTCCATCATTTCTGGAAAATGCTAGAAACCATAACCAGAGGTGTTGCACATTTTTCCATGAAATATTTGGTCACTATATTAAATCATATAGTATTTGCATTTGGGCATTTAAATGCTATTAAATATTTTAAATGCCCAAATAATCATAAACTAAAATGTTTACTGTTGTATATATTTTCAAAAGTGGGCATCAGCAGTTTCATGATTTTTGAGTTAGCATTAGTATTTTTAATAAAGCCCTAAAGATTACAGAGAAAGAGAAAAACAAAAACAATTAAAAGAGAGAGAGTGAACCACCTAGGCCACTTACCTGGCCCAAACCTACCTGGCGGTCCAGTTGACCGGCCCAGCCCACCACCGCAACACCCATGTCGTCTTCCTCCCTGGACAGAAGGACGAGCGCGTGCTCGCTGCACGCTGGCCACACGCCACACCACCTCCTGCTTCCGCCGCTACCCCAACGCGCCTATGAGCGCCACGCAACCCCCTGGTCACTCTCCCTCCTCTCTCCCGTGTCTCTCCCTCGTCTGCCCCTCTCCCCCGAGCATCACCGAGTAGAGCTCGTCGCTGCCGACACCATTCACCTCGGCCACCGGCCCTCTCTCGCCCATCAAGCGTGTCCAGGAGAACCGACGCAGCTCCGTATTCCTCCTCGACGACCCATGCAACCGGGGGCGCACCGTAGTGTCTGCATCGCCCTCTTCTTCAACCCCGGACGGCCGAGATCGCCGGCGCCCGCTAGCCACCTCCGACGTCTCCCTCGAGCCGCTGGGCCCTCCAACCGACCCCCTGTAAGCCCCGCCATAGTTCACCCCTACCCCCTTTCTCTTTTGCTCGCTCTGGCCGCCGATTCCATCAAGGCCGAAACCCACCGCCGCACGAGCTCGATGCCGGCGTCACTCCGGTGACCATTTGGTCGCGCACCAGCGTCCAAGAAACTCGAGGCTGCACGCAGAGCATGGCTAGCGCGTTAGTTGGTTCGTTTGCACGCTGCAACACCAAACCCGCAACTCACCCGAGCGCCGGCCGCCGCCCAAACACTCGCCGGCGTCGTTCCCGGCCACCGCACGCTCAACCACCCGCACCGCTGGACGCGGAGCACTCCAAGCTCTCCGTAGAGCCTAGTCGCGCACCAAACCATCGCCGAACGGCGATTTCCGAAGCTCGCCGTCGTGTACTGTGGTCACCGGCAACTCATCGCCGGCGTATCTAACGTGGCTTCGTCATTAGCTGCTAATGGCCACGTTAATCACCCCCTTGAGCCATTTCCATGTGTGCCCATGTGCCTATTTAGGTTAGCCTAATCTCCTTGTTAGTTTAGTGCTAATCCCGTGGACCCCATGTGTCAGCTCTGACTTTGGCCTAGTCAGCGTTGACTAGGCCCACCTGTCAGTGACACTAACCAGCCGTTAGTCACTGACCAGTGGGCCCCCTCGTCAGGTTTGACCCGGATGTGGTCAGTTGACCTGCTGACCTCGGCCTTGCGTCATGCTGACGCAGTAAATATTTTTTGGGATTTAAAATAAATCAAAAATAATTTATTTATTTCAGAAAATATCCAAAACTTCTAAAAATCATAGTAATTCAACCGTAACTCCAAATGAAATAAATTATATATGAAAAATGATCAAAAAATCCAATCTATCCATCCGTACTGGTTTCATGCATGTTAGAACAATCTATGGCTACTGTTTAGGACAAATGGTATGAATGGCATTTAAATAACCACGTGTGGAGTTTGAATTTGAATCTTGGATTCAAACCAACTCCACTTAACCTGCTGCTAGATGCATTAGCTCAAACCACAACATATTTCCATGTCATGATCATGCATCATATTGTGCATTGCATTGATTGTGTTTCTTCTTTGTTTGTCGGTGCTTGTCCCCTCTCAGTAGACGTGTACCGACGTTGTGATCGCTGACACCGATGAAGAGCTATACTATCTTCAAAAGTGTCAGGCAAGCAAAACCCCCTTGTTCATTCCGATACAATCCCACTCTCTCGCTCTTGATCTCTTTTACTGCATTAGGACAACAACGATTCATCTGTTACTTGCTGCGGTAGTTGAACCCCCTTATCCTCTGCATGACCTGTCATTGCCACAGTAAATAGATGAAACCCACTAGCATGAGTAGGAGTTGTTTGAGCCCTGATGTGCCTACTCATTCATGCTTGTTTGTCATGCCTGCTATGCTTAGAGTTGTGTCAGGTCTGATTCATCGGGGATGAATCGGAGGTGTGTAAACATGTCCTACTGTGTGTGAGCTAAGTGTGTGAACATGATTTGGTAAAGGTAGCGGTGAGAGGCCATGTAGGAGTACATGGTGGGTTGTCTCATTGAAGCCGTCCTCAGGAACTGAGTTCTGTATTTGTGATCCATGAAACAGCTACTACCACGCATTGGGCCCGAAACCAATGGACCCTCTTGGCTTCTTAATCACCCTTGTCCTCTGTCCAGGAGTTGCAAGTAGTTTCTGGTGTTTGTAGTATGCTGGAGGCCATGCGCAGCGCTGACCGGAGGGGTGGGCTGTTATGCGGTAGGCACATGGCACGGTGTACCGGGCGCCCGTTTGGTGTCTTGGGAACCCTGCACACATCGTTCAGGGCCGTATGTGGAAACCTCGGCCGGATTCCCTGCGGATGGAACCTGAATAGGCGATAAACCTAGACTAGAGACTTGAGTGTTTAGGTAGGTCGTGGCCGGCACCCTCGTTGGGCTTCCACTTGAAAGTTGCCGAGTACATGTCGTGTAAACGGCGGTAAGTGGTGAGAGCGTGTGTGAAGAAGTACACCCCTGCAGGGTTAACATCATCTATTCGAATAGCCGTGTCTGCGGTAAAGGACTTCTGGGTTGCCTGTACAGTTCATAGACAAGTGAAAGTTGATACTTTAAAATGCGCAAGATAAGCGTGAGTGCTATGGATGGCGTTCTCGTAGGGAGACGGGAGCGGATCCATAGTGGTGTATTGATATGGTTAATACGTGGACTCGTGTGCGCCACCTCAAAAGAGTTACTTGCAGTCGTAGTTCAGGATAGCCACCAAGTCAAAGCTGGCTTGCTGCAGTTAAACCCCACCATCCCTTTGTTGATAATGATGCATATGTAGATAGTTCTGATGTAAGTCTTGCTGGGTACATTTGTACTCACGTTTGCCTATTTTATGTTTTGCAGAGAGACTTTAGTCTCACTAGTAGTTCCGCGTGGACTTCGACGTTTAGCTTGTTACCTCAGCTACGATCTTGTGCCTCGGCAGGATCTGGTAGATACTCAAGCTTCTCGACATTTTCCATTTGTAGTTGTCCGTACTCAGACATGTTAAGCTTCCGCATGTGCTTGACTTGTATGCTCTGAATGCTGGGTCGTGAGACCTATGGTTGTAATATCTCGCTCCTCGGAGCCTATTGAATAAATACTTGAGTTGTAGAATCATGGTGTGATGCCATGTTGTATTTGCACATATCGAGCATATTGTGTGCATGTTATTGAAATGCTTGGTATGTGTGGGATCTGACTGAAGGAAATATGCCCTAGAGGCAATAATAAAGTTATTATTTATTTCCTTATTTCATGATAAATGTTTATTATTCATGCTAGAATTGTATTAACCGGAAACATGATACATGTGTGAATACATAGACAAACATAACATCACTAGTATGCCTCTACTTGACTAGCTCATTAATCAAAGATGGTTATGTTTCCTAACCATAGACATGTTTTGTCATTTGATTAATGGGATCACATCATTAGGAGAATGATGTGATTGACATGACCCATTCTGTTAGCCTAGCACTTGATCGTTTAGTATGTTGCTATTGCTTTCTTCATGACTTATACATGTTCCTGTAACTATGAGATTATGCAACTCCCGTTTACCTTAGGAACACTTTGTGTGCTACCAAACGTCACAATGTAACTGGGTGATTATAAAGGAGCTCTACAGGTGTCTCCGAAGGTACATGTTGGGTTGGCGTATTTCGAGATTAGGTTTTGTCACTCCGATTGTCGGAGAGGTATCTCTGGGCCCTCTCGGTAATGCACATCACTATAAGCCTTGCAAGCAATGTAGCTAATGAGTTAGTTACAGAATGATGCATTACATAACGAGTAAAGAGACTTGCCGGTAACAAGATTGAACTAGGTATTGGATACCGACGATCGAATCTCGGGCAAGTAACATACCGATGACAAAGGGAATAACGTATGTTGTTATGCGGTTTGACCGATAAAGATCTTCGTAGAATATGTAGGAGCCAATATGAGCATCCAGGTTCTGCTATTGGTTATTGACCGAGAATAGTTCTAGGTCATGTCTACATAGTTCTCGAACCCGTAGGGTCCGCACGCTTAACGTTACGATGACAGTTATATTATGAGTTTATGAGTTTTGATGTACCGAAGGAGTTCGGAGTCCCGGATGAGATCGGGGACATGACGAGGAGTCTCAAAATGGTCGAGATGTAAAGATCGATATATTGGACGACTATATTCGGAGTTCGGAAAGGTTTTGAGTGATTCGGGTATTTTTTGGAGTACCGGAGAGTTACGAGAATTCGCCGGGGAGTATATGGGCCTTATTGGGCTTTAAGGGAAAGAGAGAGGAGAGGCTGGGCGCCCCCCAAGGCCTAGTCCGAATTGGACTAGGGGGAGGGGCTGTGCCCCCTCCTTCCTTCTCTTCTCTTCCCCCTTTCCTTGACTCCTACTCCTACTACTTGGAAGGGGGGGGGGAATCCTACTCCCGGTGGGAGTAGGACTCTTCCTTGGCGCGCCCTCCTTGGCCGGCCGCACCTCCCCCTCCCTCCTTTATATACGGGGGCAGGGGGCACCCCACAACACACAAGTTGATCTTCGTGATCGTTCCTTAGCCGTGTGCGGTGCCCCCTTCCACCATATTCCACCTCGGTCATATCGTTGCGGTGCTTAGGCGAAGCCCTGCGTCGGTAGAACATCATCATCGTCACCACACCGTTGTGCTGACGGAACTCATCCCCGAAACCCTGCTGGATCGGAGTCCGGGAATCGTCCTCGAGCTGAACGTGTGCTGAACTCGGAGGTGCCATGCATTCGGTACTTGGATCGGTCGGATCGTGAAGACGTACGACTACATCAACCGCGTTGTATAATCTTGCATGTGCGTAGGTTTTTTTTTTGAAATTACTACGTTCCCCAACAGTGGCATCCGAGCCTAGGTTTTATGCGTTGATGTTATATGCACGAGTAGAACACAAGTGAGTTGTGGGCGATACAAGTCATACTGCTTACCTGCATGTCATATTTGGTTCAGCGGTATTGTTGGATGAAGTGGCCTGGACTGACATTACGCGTACGCTTACGCGAGACTGGTTTTACCGCCGTGCTTTGCACACAGGTGACTAGCGTGTGTCTGTTTCTCCAACTTTAGTTGAACCGAGTGTGGCTACGCCCAGTCCTTGCGAAGGTTAAAACAGCACTAACTTGACGAACTATCGTTGTGGTTTTGATGCGTAGGTAAGAACGGTTCTTGCTCAGCCCGTAGCAGCCACGTAAAATTTGCAACAACAAAGTAGAGGACGTCTAACTTGTTTTTGCAGGGCATGTTGTGATGTGATATGGTCAAGACATGATGCTATATTTTATTGTATGAGATGATCATGTTTTGTAACCGAAGTTATCGGCAACTGGCAGGAGCCATATGGTTGTCGCTTTATTGTATGAAATGCAAACGCCCTGTAATTGCTTTACTTTATCACTAAGCGGCAGCGATAGTCGTAGAAGTAATAGATGGCGTAACGACAATGATGCTACGATGGAGATCAACGTGTCGCACCGGTGACGATGGTGATCACGACGGTGCTTCGAAGATGGAGATCACAAGCACAAGATGATGATGGCCATATCATATCACTTATATTGATTGCATGTGATGTTTATCCTTTATGAATCTTATCTTGCTTTGATTGACGGTAGCATTTTAAGATGATCTCTCACTAAAATTATCAAGAAGTGTTCTCCCTGAGTATGCACCATTGCGAAAGTTCTTCGTGCTGAGACACCACGTGATGATCGGGTGTGATAGGCTCTACGTTCAAATACAACGGGTGCAAAACAGTTGCACACGCGGAATACTCAGGTTAAACTTGACAAGCCTAGCATATAACAGATATGGCCTCAGAACACGGAGACCGAAAGGTCGAACGTGAATCATATAGTAGATATGATCAACATAGTGATGTTCACCATTGAAACTACTCCATCTCACGTGACGATCGGACATGGTTTAGTTGATTTGGATCACGTGATCACTTAGATGACTAGAGAGATGTCTGTCTAAGTGGGAGTTCTTAAGTAATATGATTAATTGAACTTAAATTTATCATGAACTTAGTCCTGATAGTATTTTGCAAATTATGTTGTAGATCAATAGCTCGCGTAATTGCTTCCCTATGTTTATTTTCATATGTTCCTAGAGAAAACTGTGTTGAAAGATGTTAGTAGCAATGATGCGGATTGGATCCGTGATCTGAGGTTTATCCTCATTGCTGCACAGAAGAATTATGTCCTTAATGCACCGCTAGGTGACACACCTATTGCAGGAGCAGATGCAAACGTTATGAACGTTTGGCTAGCTCAATATAATGACTACTTGATAGTTTAGTGCATCATGCTTAACGGCTTAGAATCGGGACTTCAAAGACGTTTTGAACGTCATGGACCATATGAGATGTTCCAGGAATTGAAGTTAATAGTTCAAGCAAATACCCGAGTTGAGAGATATGAAGTCTCCAACAAGTTCTATAGCTAAAAGGTGGAGGAGAATCGCTCAACTAGTGAGCATGTGCTCAGATTGTCTGGGTACTACAATCGCTTGAATCAAGTGGGAGTTAATCTTCCAAATAAGATAGTGATTGACAGAATTCTCTAGTCACCATCACCAAGTTACTAGAACTTCGTGATGAACTATAGTATGCAAGGGATGGCGTAAAAGTTTCCCGAGCTCTTCGTGATGTTGAAATCGACGAAGGTAGAAATCAAGAAAGAGCATCAAGTGTTGATGATTGACAAGACCACTAGTTTCAAGAAAAGGGCAAAGGGAAAGAAAGGGAACTTCAAGTAGAATGAAAAGCAAGTTGTCACTCCCACGAAGAAGCCCAAAGCTGAACCAAAGCCTGAAACTGAGTGCTTACACTACAAAGGAAATGGTCACTGGAAACGGAAATACCCTGAATATTTGGTGGATAAGAAGGATGGCAAACTGAACAAGGGTATATTTGATATACAGGTTATTGATGTGTACCTTACTAGTGTTTATAGTAACCCCTGAGTATTTGATACTTGTTCGGTTGCTAAGATTAGTAACTCGGAACAGGAGTTACAGAATAAACAGAAACTAGTTGAGGGTGAAGTGATGATGTGTGTTGGAAGTGGTTCCAAGATTGATATGATCATCATCGCACACTCCCTATACTTTCGGGATTAGTGTTGAACCTAAATAAATGTTATTTGGCATTTGTGTTAAGCATGAATATGATTTGATCATGTTTATTGCAATACGGTTATTCATTTAAAATCAGAGAATAATTGTTGTTCTGTTTAAATGAATAAAACCTTTGATGGTCATACACCCAATGAAAATAGTTTGTTGGATCTCGATCGTAGTGATACACATATACATAATATTGATGCCAAAAGATGCAAAGTTAATAATGATAGTGCAACTTATTTGTGGCACTGCCGTTTGGGTCATATCGGTGTAAAGCGCATGAAGAAACTCCATAAAGATGGATTTTCGGAATCACTTGGTTATGAATCATTTGATGCTTGCGAACCGTGCCTTTTGGGCAAGATGACTAAAACTCCATTCTCCGGAACAATGGAACAAGCTACTAACTTATTGGAAATAATACATATCAATGTGTGCAATCCAATGAGTGTTGATGCTCATGGCAAGTATCGTTATTTTCTGACCTTCACAAGATGATTTGAGCAGATATGGGTATATCTACTTGATGAAACATAAGTCTGAAATAGTTGAAAGGTTCAAAGAATTTCAGAGTGAAGTGGAAAAATCATCGTAACAAGAAAACCAAGTTTCTGCGATCTGATCGCGGAGACGAATATTTGAGTTACGAGTGGTCTTCAATTAAAACAATGTGGAATAGTTTCATAGTTCATGCCACCTGGAACACCACAACGTTATGGTGTGTCCGAACGTCGTAACCGCACTTTATTGGATATGGTGCGATCTATGATGTCTCTTACTGATTTACCACTATTGTTTTGGGGTTATGCATTAGAGACAGCTGCATTCATGTTAAAAGGGCACCATCTAAATCCGTTGAGACGACACCATATGAACTGTGGTTTAGCAAGAAACCCAAGTTGCCATTTCTTAAGTTTGGGGCTACGATGCTAATGTGAAAAAGTTTCATCCGGATAAGCTCAAACCCAAATCGGAGAAGTGCATCTTCATAGAATACCCAAAGAAAACTGTTGGGTACACCTTCTATCACAGATCCAAAGGCAAATCATTCGTTGCTAAGAATGGATCCTTTCTAGAGAAGGAGTTTCTCTCGAAAGAAGTGAGTGGGAGGAAAGTAAGAGCTTGATAAGGTAATTTGTACCTTCTCCCGAATTGGAAAATAGTTCATCACTGAAATCAGTTCCAGTGATTCCTGCACCAATTAGTGAGGAAGCTACTGATGATGATCATGAAACTACAGATCAAGTTACTACAGAACCTCGTAGGTCCTCCAGAGTATGGTCCGCACCAGAGTGGTACGGTAATCCTGTTCTGAAAGTCATGTTACTAGACCATGATAAACCTACGAACTATGAGGAAGCGATGATGAGCCTAGATTCCACAAAATGGCTGGAGGCCATGAAATCTGAGATAGGATCCATGTATGAGAACAAAGTGTGGACTTTGGTGGAGTTGCCCGATGATCGGCAAGCCATATTGTATCAATGGATCTTCAAGAGGAAGACAGATGCTGATAGTAGTGTTACTATCTACAAAGCTAGATTTGTTGAAAAAAAGTTTTTGAGAAAGTTCAAGATGTTGACTACGATGAGTTTTTTCTCACTCGTATCGATGCTTAAAGTCTGTCCGAATCATGTTAGAAATTGCCACATTTTATGAAATTTGGCAAATGGATGTCAAAACTACATTCCTTAATGGATTTATTAAAGAAGAGTTGTATATGATACAACCAGAAGGTTATGTCAATCCTAAAGGTGCTAACAAAAAGTGCAAACTCCAGCGATCCATTTATGGACTGGTGCAAGCCTCTCAGAGTTGGAATATACGCTTTGATAAGTTGATCAAAGCATATGGTTTTATACAGACTTTTTGAGAAGCCTGTATTTACAAGAAAGTGAGTGGGAGCTCTGTAGCATTTCTAATATTATATGTGGATGACATATTGTTGATTGGAAATGATATAGAAA
Source organism: Triticum aestivum (assembly GCF_018294505.1). Taxonomy (NCBI): domain Eukaryota; kingdom Viridiplantae; phylum Streptophyta; class Magnoliopsida; order Poales; family Poaceae; genus Triticum; species Triticum aestivum. The sequence continues at coordinate 527,143,738 of NC_057795.1, forward strand.
TTCTGGATAGCATGAAAGGATACTTGAATAAGAGTTTTTCAAAGAAAGAACTCGGTGAAGCTGCTTACACATTGAGCATCAAGATCTATATAGATAGATCAAGACGCTTGATAAGATTTTTCAATGAGTACATACCTTGATAATTTTTTTGAAATAGTTCAAAATGAAACAGTCAAAGAAGGAGTTCTTGCCTGTGTTGCAAGGTGTGAAGTTGAGTAAGACTCAAGACCCGACCATGGCAGAAAATAGAAAGAGAATGAAAAATCATTCCCTATGCCTCAGTCATAGGTTCTATAAAGTATGTTATGTTGTGAACCAGACCTATTGTATACCTTGCTCTGAGTTTGACAGAGGAATACAATTTTGATCTAACAGTAGATCACTGGACAACGGTCAAGAATATCCTTAGTGAGGACTAAGGAGATGTTTCTCAATTATGGAGGTGATAAAAGAGCCCGTCATAAAAGGTTACAACGATGCAAGCTTTTACACCAATCCAGATGACTCTAAGTCTCAATCTGGATGCATATTGAAAGTGGGAGCAATTAGCTAGAGTATCTCCATGCAGAGCATTATGGACATAGAATATTTGCAAAATACATACGGCTCTGATTATGACAGACCCGTTGACTAAACTTCTCACACAAGCAAAACATGATCATACCATAGTACTCTTTGGGTGTTAATCACATAGCGATGTGAACTAGATTATTGACTCTAGTAAACCCTTTGGGTGTTGATCACATAAAAATGTGAACTATGGGTATTAATCACATACAGATGTGAATATTGGTGTTAAATCACATGGCGATGTGAACTAGATTATTGATTCTAGTGCAAGCGGGAGACTGAAGGAAATATGCCCTAGAGGCAATAATAAAGTTATTATTTATTTCCTTATTTCATGATAAATGTTTATTATTCATGCTAGAATTGTATTAACCGGAAACATGATACATGTGTGAATACATAGACAAACATAACATCACTAGTATGCCTCTACTTGACTAGCTCATTAATCAAAGATGGTTATGTTTCCTAACCATAGACATGTGTTGTCATTTGATTAACGGGATCACATCATTAGGAGAATGATGTGATTGACATGACCCATTCTGTTAGCCTAGCACTTGATTGCTTAGTATGTTGCTATTGCTTTCTTCATGACTTATACATGTTCCTGTAACTATGAGATTATGCAACTCCCGTTTACCTTAGGAACACTTTGTGTGCTACCAAACGTCACAACGTAACTGGGTGATTATAAAGGAGCTCTACAGGTGTCTCCGAAGGTACGTGTTGGGTTGGCGTATTTCGAGATTAGGTTTTGTCACTCCGATTGTCGGAGAGGTATCTCTGGGCCCTCTCGGTAATGCACATCACTATAAGCCTTGCAAGTAATGTAGCTAATGAGTTAGTTACGGAATGATGCATTACGTAACGAGTAAAGAGACTTGCCGATAACGAGATTGAACTAGGTATTGGATACCGACGATCGAATCTCGGGCAAGTAACATACCGATGACAAAGGGAACAACGTATGTTGTTATGAAGTTTGACCGATAAAGATCTTCGTAGAATATGTATGTGCCGATATGAGCATCCAGGTTCCGCTATTGGTTATTGACCGAGAATAGTTCTAGGTCATGTCTACATAGTTCTCGAACCCGTAGGGTTCGCACGTTTAACGTTACGATGACAGTTATATTATGAGTTTATGAGTTTTGATGTACCGAAGGAGTTCGGAGTCCCGGATGAGATCGGGGACATGACGAGGAGTCTCGAAATGGTCGAGACGTAAAGATCGATATATTGGACGACTATATTCGGAGTTCGGAAAGGTTCCGAGTGATTCGGGTATTTTCCGGAGTACCGGAGAGTTACGGGAATTCGCCGGGGAGTATATGGGCCTTATTGGGCTTTAAGGGAAAGAGAGAGGAGAGGCTGGGCGCCCCCCAAGGTGTAACATCCCAAATTTTCAATTTGTAATGTTATACATTAGATCATCATGCATAGCATATTTTCTTGCAATTGTTTATCCTAGAAATTTCACGCAACTCAAGGACCCTCGGAGAGAGTTGGAGATTTCGAAATTTTCATATTTGAGTTCTCTCGAATTATGAAAAGAGGATCAATTCATTTTATTTATTTCATCTTCAAATAATTTTCCAATATCAAAAATATGAGAGGGAATAATATGACTTTCCCAAAATTTAGGAAAAATGAAGATTTAATAGATAAATCAAATTCTGGATTTTTTCGGAGTTTCTTTGCTTAGGGAAAATGCGTGTTTTCAAAAAAAAATTGCATTTTAGGCCCCTAGTAAAAGTTCATTTTGTTCGACTCATTTTTAGGAGTCGGGGAAAATTTACTTTGTAATTTTGGAGTTCGTTTAGATTTTATTTTCTTCGTTTTTCTGCGCGCGGTTATTTAAAAAAAACGCAGCGCCCGACTGGGCCAAGGGCCCAGCCAGCCGGCCCAGTGCCCCGCCCTCCAGCGCGCGCGCGCAGCGCCGCCGCCGCCAGCCGAGTCCGGCTCGGACTCCGCGCCGCCGCCGCCTTTGCTTGCCCCCTCCCCCAAGCAACACCCCCTCCTAT